>NC_081371.1:55836289-56003789 GCF_030684315.1 Stegostoma tigrinum
CTTGCCTTTGTAATAGAAAGATTGCTTGAGCTTTGTTTTTCATCCCTAGCTGTGAAAGGGTAGGAAATCACACTTGGGGATGGCTCATTTCCATCACTTTGCGATTACAATTACGAAAGGCCCATAACTCAAAAGGACAAAAGATCTTTCAAATAAGGAGAGAACAATGAGAATACAAACTCGTGGGATGTGATATATATGCATTAGAGAAATTGCCTCACAGTCTACAAAGCAAAAGCATTTTATTCTCCATAGTCAGGATTGAGTGGATGTCTAGATGCTTGTTAACCAGAGCTAGAGCTTTAGTAAATGATGAAATGCTGGAGTTTGCTGGGTGATGTACAATTAAAAGACCTGTTAAACTTTGCGTTATTCTGCCAGGCTGCATGTTTGTTTTACTGTTGATAGATCGATGTATGGGAGAGCATATTCATCTGAACTCATACTTGGCTGATGATAAAGCATTAAATATAAAAGATGCTGTCTTCATTTGGACTAAATGGTTTTGATTCTGATAAGAAATTCTTAGTGCCTTGAGTGTGGCTAGGAGCTTTTCATCTTAATACTGAAACAAATCAAATTGAAGACCTTGTCATACCATCTGTGAGAAATGAGATCTGTGGCCTTTGTGAATATAATGTTCTTTTTGTGCAGCTCAAGAAATAGGCATTAGTACGGATGTATGGGATTTTTTCAGTAATTAGACTTCCCACCAGGGATTTAATACAATACAGAGAGAAAAAAAAATGAGGGCTAAGGAATATACACACCTTGAAATGATTCCAAATCATCTCAAGACAGTAAGAAATACAACATTCAAACTTCTTTTTCCAGCTGTAATGCAAGATATTGGAGTGGTTTGCAATTCTGACAGCCTGTACGGAATGTGATGGAATCTCATCCAATCACCTGAAGTTACAATAATATTCAAAAGGCACAGCGTCATCTGACTGTTCTGAGGAAGGTCACTGGACCTGAAACGTTAACTCTGATTTCTCTTCATAGATGCTGCCAGACCTGCCGAACTTATCCAGCAACTTCTGTTTTTGTACCACCTAACATCATCTATGCTTAATCAGGGCTCCAGTCATGCACTCAATATTTATTCTGCCGTCTGAATGCAGGCTGCATGTTGTCTTTCAGATGAGATATTAAACTAAAGATCAATCCATCTCCTCAGGATGGCATAAGAGAAACTGTGGCACTATATTGAACAGTAAGCCTTAACTGATAACACTAAAACAGATTATCTGACCATTTGCTTTCCTTCTGTGATAACAAAGTGTGAAGCTGGATGAACACAGCAGGCCAAGCAGCATCTCAGGAGCACAAAAGCTGACATTTCAGGCCTAGACCCTTCATCAGAGAGGGGGTGGGGAGAGGGTTCTGGAATAAATAGGGAGAGAAGGGGAGGCGGACCGAAAATGGAGAGTAAAGAAGATAGGTGGCGAGGAGAGCATAGGTGTGGAGGTAGGAAGGGGATAGGTCAGTCCAGGGAAGACGGACAGGCCTCATCTCGCCTCCTTAACCTGTCCGTCCTCCCTGGACTGACCTATCCCCTCCCTACCTCCCCACCTATACTCTCCTCTCCACCTACCTTCTTTTCTCTCCATCTTCGGTCTGCCTCCCCCTCTCTCCCTATTTATTCCAGTTCCCTCTCCCCATCCCCCTCTCTGATGAAGGGTCTAGGCCCGAAACGTCAGCTTTTGTGCTCCTGAGATGCTGCTTGGCCTGCTGTGTTCATCCAGCCTCACATTTTATTATCTTGGATTCTCCAGCATCTGCAGTTCCCATTATCTCTGCTTTCCTTTTGTTTTTGGAAGCTTGCAAATCTGACTACATGTCTTCCTGTGCTACAACAGTGACTACAGTTCTAAACAACTTCACTGGTGATAAAATGCTTTGAGTCATTGTGAGGTCATGAAAAATGTACATACAGTGTCATAGAGTTCTACAGCACGGTGACAGGCCATTCGGCTCGAACTGGTCCATGCCGACCAAAAGGTCCATCCATGCTAACTCCATTTCCATGCACTTGGCCCATATCCTTCTAAACATTTTCTATTGGTGTATTTGTCCAAATGCCCTTTAAATGGAGGGTCTAGGCCCGAAACGTCAGCTTTTGTGCTCCTGAGATGCTGCTGGGCCTGCTGTGTTCATCCAGCCTCACATTTTATTAGCCCTTTAAATGTTGTTAATGTACCCGCTTCAAGCACTTCCACTGGCAGCTCACTCCATATGCATACCACCTTCTGTGTAAATAAGTTGCCCGTCAGGGTCCCCATGTATTCTTTTCCCTCTTACCTTAAGCTGATGCCCTCAAATAAATGCAACCTTTTTTCTTTTCCTGTGAGATGCATATTTGCAACTCACCATGGTTACATCCCTCCTAGTGAGTCTATCACAAAGATAGGTTAGGGTGGTGAATGTTACGTGTTCCCAAGGTCCTTCCAAATAGTATTAATTGTGGATGCACAAAAGGCAGTAAAGCATACAGTGGTTCAAGTGGAAAAGCTAACACCCTCTCTCCAGGGCAACAATTACAACAGTGTTGCCAGCATAATCCACAACAATGGAAAAAATAAACATTCATCGGACGTATGAACGATCGCTCTATTTAGCAGAGGACAGCGCTCAGATATTTCAGATGAATTCATGAACAAGTGAACACATCATACAACGACAAAATAGTCAATATTAAAGTTTCTCAGTGAAGTTGGCCATTGGATATAAAGCATATCCATCAGTATTGCAATTCCATCTGGATTGAAACTTATTTTGGGCAATTTTTGCAAAACAGGTTGTGGTGGATTGCTCAGATACTAAATTCAGAAGTTGGCACTTGGTTCCATTGCAGTTGATGGGTTTAAATATCGATACTGTACATAACAGGTGCCTGATACAATACCATAGCCTTGTATTGCTCCCCAGGACAAAACTCTAACCCTATCTATTTACCGTACACAATGCATTTAAGTTATCAAAGGAGAACTCACTGGGAAACTTGATTTGAAGGAAGAGTGAAAGGAATTATCCTTTTACATTTGCCTCAGAGAACGCCAAGGAAGGGCCGGATTGATTGTTCTCCCAAGAAGTCATAAGTGTAGTGAACATAACCTGAGAACATCTACCACATGGAGTTATCTTTCAATGCAGCTGACACCTTGATGACTTAGGTACTGGACCGATTATTTTCTTTCCTCTAAAGTGTATGCAGCACAAGTTGCTTGCGTAAAGTTAAAAAAAAAATTTCCTTCTCAGGCCTGTTTCATGTGTAGCACTACAGATCAGGTTATCCCGAGCAGTCTCAAATAAGTATGATTAATCTCTATACAATAATGTATTAAGCTGCAGAGCAGTGAGATGAATTATACTGATGATAGTTTGATGGTAATCATAAATTTGGGGATGTTAGAACAATTCTCCCCAACTGTGCTCCTCACATAGTGCCACATTACATTTGCAAGGACTTTATGCTGATGTTGCTTCTTGAAGTGCATGGCATTGCAAGGACCAGCACAATGCAGTGAGAGTGGGTTGTTCGGGAGCAGCTGTCTTTTTTAAAAATATCTATTAGCGGTTCTTACAGGTGGATTGCAGAGTGAAGCCAGCAGCATGGGTTCCCACACCTGCTGAGGTCACCATGAAGATCCCATATTATGAAACTTGTCGCTTGAACCTTAGATTGAACTCACTACCAGTTCTCCCTCTCTCTCTGTCTATGAAAGAACAGTCCTGCGATCTTCTGGGATTGTGATGACTTAACCTTTACTGGCCTAGCTTTGTACCAGAAATAGTCCTCCGCAAGTGAAAAATTCCAATTTGTTGTTCCAGTGATCAGGGGCCAGGAGGTCCTGGATTGAAGAGCAACCTCATTCGAAGGGATGAGACACCAAACTGTATGGGATATCCACTGATTTCTTAACCACCCCAGAAGTTGAGGGGAATGAAAATTTGGACAGATGTGAAATGGGATGCAGATCAAATACTGTTTACGTTTGGACTGTTGCCCAACATCTAAAATGACTCTCAAAGGAGTATTTTGTTGGAAGTGAGCAATGCTTTACGAGATTTGATGAACCTCAATGTTAAGTGGTTGGGTGTGGCAGTGACCCAATAATGACTCTTTATTCAATTGTCCCTCCTTCCTTCTGCTCAGAGAGAGGACACCAAATGTGTTACTGCTGGATATGGCCAAACCAGGATTGTAGGCACCACCTGCATGTTATTACTGTATGTCCTTCTATTTTGGTATTCAATGAAAAGGAAAAGTTGCAAAGTCTTACTGGACCATAGAACTTAACCAGCCCATGCCAAACATAATACCAAACCAAACCTCTCCCACCTGCCTGCTCCTGGCCCATATCCCTCCAAACCTTTCCTATTCATGTGCTTATCCAAATGTCTTTTAAACATTGTAATTATACCCACATCCACCACTACCTCAGGAAGTTCATTCCACACACAAACCACCCTCTGTGTAAAACATTTAACACTCATGTCTTTTTGAAATCTCTGTCCTCTCACCTCAAAAATATGCCCACTAGTCCTGACATCTGCCACCTTAGGGGGAAAAAGAATCTGCTACCATTAACTTTATTTATACCCCTCGTTATTTTGTAAACTTCTATAAGGTCGCCTCTCAACCCCCCACACTTTCATGAAAAATGTTCCAGCCCCCATCCAGCCTTTCTTTACAACTCAGACCTTCCATACCCAGCAACATCTGTAAGATGGGTTCGCAAAACCGTATAGTCTAATCAATTGTTATCAAAATTGTCTGCCAATTTAGTGGCTACAAGGCTGCCTTATAATTGTGAAAATTACAGCAGATAAGATGCGTATTCGGTCCAAAGTGTCTACACTGTTCTAACTCTCCACCAGAAGCAATCATTTCTAAACCCATGTCCCAGTTCTTCCCCATATCATTTGCTATTCTTTTTTCACAATTGCATATCCCAGTTCCTTATTCATTGATGTTACGTTCTTACCATATGATTATAGTCCTTGCTCCACCAAAACTCTGTTGGAGAAGGCAATCCTTTGGGGTGGCACGGTGGCTCAGTGGTTAGCACTGCAGCCTCACAGCGCCAGGGACCCGGGTTCAATTTCAGCCTTGGGCAACTGTCAGGGTGGAGTTCGCACATTCTCCCCGTGTCTGCGTGGGTTTCCTCCGGGTGCTCCGGTTTCTTCCCACAGTCCAAAGATGTGCAGGCTAGGTGGATTGGTCATGCTAAATTGCCCGTAGTGTTCAGGGGTGTGTGGGTTACAGGGCGATTGTCCTGGGTGGGATGCTCCATGGGGCGGTGTGGACTTGTTGGGCCAAAGGGCCTGTTTCCACACTGTAGGAAATCGAATCGAGTCTAATCAAATGTAAAGTTACTCGATCCTGCTGTCAGCCGGTCTAGGCCCGAAACATCAGCCTTCCTGCTCCTATGATGCTGCTTGGCCTGCTGTGTTCATCCAGCTCTACACCTTGTTATCTCTGCCTTTCATCCTTGTTGTCTAGATGCACATCTTGAACAAATTTTTCTCTATGGAGCTGAGCCATTAAGTTCATAGGATAAAAAATTCAGGCTAAAGTAAACTGAGGGGCATTATGATTATCTTGACTTGCAACTGAATACAAAAAAGTATAAGAGACATGAATTCTCCTGCCTTTTATTTGTACTGATATCATGCATAATGTGCATGCAATTTTAGTAGATGGACCAATTAGCAGAAAGCTCCATGCCTGCATTTACAATGTCACAACACAAAGCAACTGGAGAAATTCTTCCCTTTAATCGCCACATGGGAAAAAAACATTGCTGTCATTTCAGCATGGATGCCATTGGGTTCAATCAACCTAAAGTACCATAAAGCAACAGACACGGTCAGACCAGGAAAGTTATTCCAGTCACAATATTGTTCCGCCACGCAATAAAAGTTTATCACACACGGGAGCGTGGCAGCTACAGTGTATCTTGAAATCAACAGTTACAAATCATTGCTTTTGATTGTTATCCTGTAGCCATTTGGTGAAAGAATCAGTTCTCTTTATGTTATAATAAAGGGGATGACGCATAGGCTGAGGGGTGCAGCAGCTGGAGAGCCTTGCTTGTGTTGCGCTTCTGAAAACAAAATACTATTTTATCAAATGTTTCCCTTTCATCAATTCTGCATTTTATGATTAATCACCGAATCATAGGACCTTTACAGTGCGGAAGGAGGCCATTTGATCCATCGAGTCCACCCAAACCCTCCGAAGAGCCTCTCACTCTGACCCAGCCCCCTACCCTAACCCCGTAAACTCACATTTCCTATGGCTAACCCACCTAGCCTGTACTTCCCTGGACACTATGGGAAATTTAACATGGCTAATCCACCTAATCTGCACATCTTTCCTGCATTAATACTCAGTACTCTGACAATTTGCCATGCCTCACTGTAAATTGTATATATTACACGACAGCATATTGCCTTTTGACACACTTGTCCTATTCAATGGAATGTTTGTCTAAAGGGATTGTTTGCCACTGGTTTATCTTGCAAATACTTTAATACAATAACTGCTGGTAGAATGAAGCTCTATGGGCCATGGGACTTCGCTCCAAGGCACATTCTCAGCTGGAACCGCCACAGATCCATTGCTACGTTTGCACGTTTCAGCATTTTAAACAGAGTTTGATTTACATGTACTTAATGGAGAAAGAGGCTTTAGGGAGAAAGCATTTACTCCCATATATATCCAAAAGCATTTGTTTCAGCCGAGTCCTATCTTTGAACAGTAATCCATCCATACAGAGAGGCTCCCTGGAATAGAGATGAACAGCATTTCGTAGAATTGGATTAGCTCTGCTGATTTTACACTCAGGAAACCCCATATAGTACATCTATTGAGAATCACTTAATGCTGTATCATTACAAAGTGATTGAGAACAGCACTTTTATTTTTAAAGTAGTTTTTGGCAAGTTATGTTTTTTTTCCTTCTAAATACTATGATCCCTCATAAGATTTATTAAGTAAATATTTCATAGATAACATGTATTGATGAATAGATATTACATGAGCCTTTCCATTGTCGTGTAATAAATTCAGACCTGCATATATCATTTTATTACTTTGTAAGGGATTTGAAATCTTGCAGGATTATATGATACCAAAGAAAATCAGGGTCAACAATGAAGCTAAATTATTTGCATTCATTTTTGTTTTAAATGTATGTTAAGTTTTGAGCAAACAGAAAATGCAGATATATGAAGTTAGGTCACAGATCAGCAATGATCTCATTGAAAATTGGAAAGGCCCAGAGACCTCAATAACCTTGTCACATTTATGTTTCTATGTTCCTTAGAGGATTCTGGCTACATTTTAACAAACTAGTTATGCTGGTAATTTGCATCAATCTGATTCTTTGCATTTCTTGGCTATCAACCTTTACTAATTCTTCTGGTGGATATAAACATTGCTGACAAGGCCAGTGTTTGCTGCCCTTGAGATAAGTGTCTAGACAGGGCTGTTAAATGTCAGCTGCATTGCTGTGGGTCTGAAGTTACATGTGTGCCAGGCCAGGTAAGAAGAGCAGATTTTGCTCCCTGATGGATATTAATGAACAAGTTGGGTTTTTTTAAAAACAATAATTAATACTAGCTTCATCATTGCTGCGATTTAGTGGTATAATTTTGGATTTGATTCATTCAATTTAAATTCCATGAGTTGCCCTAGTGGGCCTTGAATCCATATCTCCAGAGTATTGAACTGGACCTCCGAGCGAATTAGCCAGTAACTACCATGACGTCACAATCTCTTCCAGATAGTTCACTTGAATATCACTCTGTTGTTTTGGTCTCCTCTTCTGAGGAATGATCTTCTAGGTATAGAGGGATTGCAAGAAAGGTTTACCATAATGATTCCTGATGTCATAAAGTGGAGGTTGACCCTCACCCTCTGAGAGCCAAGACTGAAACACCTAAAGAGGAGCATCTCATCCTATAATTTGTAACAGGAGTATGAAAAGTGGTGTAACCTGCCTTTCAACAACTTCTAATGGTTAAGTAAAATAAATCCTTGACACTCACTTTGCAATCAACAAGTAGCAATTTATTCATCTAACTCTAACAGTAAACAAATTAACTAAATTATAAACAAACTATAAAAATCCCTTCTATCTACAAACTATTCTGGAATAAAACAAGATTCTAATAGTATGCTGTTCCAATAAATATAAGTCTTACTTATATTAAAAAGAGATAGAGTATAGTCTTTCAAAATTACAGCCAGATTATATGTCTTCTGGAATGCTCAATGCCATTACCATCAATTCTTCTGTCAGAAATATTCACTAGTTGTGCCATGGGTACCTTTGTTATTTGGATGGTGCTTTCTCCAAGACATTTGGAGTCTGTAAGAGCCAGTGATTCACTCTTGAGAGCTGAGGGCAGTTAAATCTGGTAGATGGCAGTTAGTTCTCCTGTCTTTGTCTGACTGCACCCTCCTTTTACACCCTTGATGACATATCATTTTTTATAATAGGATTGGTCCTAAGTTTTAAAAACCATCAGATTTAATTTTAATTAGTTTTTGGTATCTAAATGCCTGGTTCAAATTGATTGGCTAAATTCAAAACACTGTTGGCTTAGTAAAAACTGCCGCTTGGCCTGTTAACTATATGGCCATATATACAGTATACTTGCAAACTATCAAGCTGCTGCTCACAGGCAACCATTTTGCGTCTCTAATCATAGAAAAAACATCATCTTTTAAAGGGACCGTGCAATGTTTCCCCCCTCCCCCAGCATTCTACAAACACCAAATTCTAACTTCCTACCTCCCACTCCATATGTACTTTACTCTAAAAAAAACTTTGCAATCCAGGGATGACAGGATTGACATGTGGGGAGAGACTGGTTGCTTAGGACTATATTGACTGGAGTTTAAAGGAATGAGGGAGAATCTCATAGAAACCAATAAAATCCTAAAAGGACTGGGCAGGATAAGTACAGAAAGGATGTTCCCAATGACCAGGGTGTCCAGAGTCAAGGAGTCATAATCTAACCATGCATGGTAGGCTATATAACAAATCTTTGTGAACAAAATAAGACATTCCAGTTCTTGAAAAAGAAATATTTATGACTGGTCTGACTGTGACCTAACTCTTGTGTTCCTCTCCAAACCACACACCAAACTGATGTGGATTGATGCGACTGTTCCTACAGTGGTGTTGGATCAACATCCTGAAATTCCCTCCCAAACGACACTGTGGATGTCCCTAGACCCCAGGACTGCAGTAGTTCATCAAGGCAGCTCACCTCCACATCCCAAATAAAACAAGAAGTACTGAGCTCATGTCAACATGAGCAAACATCTCAATCAACATCTGGAATTTTCAGCTGGAACCCAATGGGTGTGAGCTTTTGCATTGGTTCCCTTGTGGTTTCTGCAAGTCTTCCACAACAGGAAAGGATTTATAGAAATTCTGTAATAATTCTAGTAACAATGGCCACCCCTAAGAAGATGCAACTTGCTGCAGATTCAACAGAATCAAGTATGACTGCTGACAGGAAAAAAAAACATTCCCGTCTCGAAAGTTTCATGGCAACTCAGCAATGAAACAAGTTGGCCTTACTGTCTCTGTAAACTAAAGGTCATCTGCCCATCTGCTGACACATCTGTCCTACGCCAAATGGAAAATTGTCGACATGTAGCACGTTTGGTATATTTGGTAAAGTAGGAAACTGAATATTAATGCAGCATATTAATAAGGCATTTAACGAGAAATAGCCGCCTTTAACTGGCATCCTGTCACTTCCTTGTGAGAAACTCACCCTACCCCTTGTCAAAAGCATTGAAAATGAACTGAGATGATCTCAATACTGAGACAGGCCTCGCTGGACATCTTATTGGATTCTCATACATATTTCACTGTGGCACACATTGCTCACAGCCGCTATAAGATTCCACCCTCTATGACCTTGATATGACACAACTGCATGTTGCCAGTATTACATTGCACTGTGCTGTGTATTGCATGGCATAACGGCCCCATCTTTGTAAAACAACAGTTCCCTCAAGAGTGGGGAAATAGTTAACATTTATTTTCATCTCTACAGTCAATGAATTGATGCAGACATTCATGTTTCACAGTAAAAAGGAAGATTTGCATTTATATAGTATCTTATCATCTCTATGGAAAAACATCTCAAAGCATTTCACAGGCCATCAAATTAATTTGAGCTGCAGATTGTTCTAAGTAAGTAGATGCAACAATCTTTTTACACATAACATCCCACCAACAGAATATGGATGATCCATCATTTTTAATGTACATTTTTTGAAGCATCATCTGAATTGCATTGATTGGATAGGGGTTACAGAAAAGACATGAAAAAAAGATCAATTGGCCCATTCAGTCTGCACTGATATCTTTCTGCAGGTAAGATATTTCTCTAAATCCACTGAACTACCCACTTTTTTACTCTCTGATAATGCTCATTTCACAAGGAAATATCAAATTGCCTTTTAAGAGAACTTAAGAACTCGATTTCACTAAATTTTTGACAAAGCACAGCACATTCCAATAATTCTCAGTTCAACAAAATAATTTTTTAACCTTTTTCTTGTATCATTTTTGTAACAATCTTAAAGGTGTGTCTTTGTAAAAATGCCTCAATGGCCAATTTGTTAAAATGCAGTCTGTGTGATCCATTCATAATTTTTAATTGTTCAATCTGATTTCCCATTAACCTCTTAATTCCTGTGCTAAAGGCTTTCCTTCTCAAACCTCTCTTCAAAACAGTGTATTGACGTGCTGAAGCCAAGAAGAGATATTGTTCATGTATTTTTCAGTGGGGAAGATTTCCATTGTTGATATTTTTATATCTCTGTCGAAATTTTCCTCTTTGAACAGTTGAGTTCTTGCCTCGTGTAATCATAGATCAAGGATTTTCAGTCAAAGTGTTTGACCTTTCACGGCTTGACTATTTAAAAATGGTCTAAAATTAGCTGACTCATATTTTTCACCTTGTCACTGGATTTAAAAGTGTCCTTTGCTCCATTAACTTATCCCACAAGTTGAGCACCCTGTGGGTGACAATAAAAGCTTATTTCTCTCCTTACTCTCAACCTGATGTTTCTTGGCTAATGTCTCCATGCACCTAACCACTTTGCAGTAATGTGTAGTTTGTGCCAATTGGCTCTGACAGTCCGTTCAAAATTTCAAAAGCTTCAATTAAGTCACCTTGGGATCTGATCTTGTCTAAAAGGCCAATGCTTGCAATTGCCTTTCATTATAGCTCTCTCATGCACATCACAGTCTCAGCTACATCGCAGTATTTTCTCTTTATGGCTTTCCATTTCCCCTTATGAGATCGGAAGCAATAAGGTACCGCGCAATGCAGTCTGTCTTCAGTTCAGCAATTGCTTCTCACCTCAGGCAGTCTTTCTCTAATGTGTCTCCTGAAGTGATACACTTTAGTATAAACTGTGTGATGATTCAGTGCCAAGGTCTGTTGTCACTGTGGCTGTCAAGTAAGATAGAAATCTTGTACAACTCAATGTGGACTCATTGCAACCGATATAAGTGGCTGTAGTCTATTTAAAGTTAGCAATTAGCAGTGATTCAGGTTGATTCATAATTGTAAAGCCATCAAGGTTTTCTGCGAGAAATCCTGTCTGAAGAGCAATCAAGTCAGTCACTGCTCATTACCATAGATTTTTTTTAGTGTTAGAGGGATGTGGGTTTCTTTGACTAGACCAGCAATTATTGGAATTGGAAGTGTTGTGTGTGTTAAAAAAAACTCCTGATGTGCTTTTCTGACCAGCGCAACTAGTTTCAAAAGAAACGCAGCTTTTTTGCGTCGATCGTGTTATTCAATCAGGCTGCCTCGACAGAGTCTCATTTGGCCCGTTGCATCTCTGCCTCCCCAACAAGTTATGAGCTCTGCCCACCCTGAAAGCCTGGCTGTATTTCACACTGCATTTTCGCTCTGTGCACATGTAGAATCCCTACAGTGTGGAAGCAGTCCATTTGGCCCATTGAGCCTGCACCGACCCTCCAAACAGCATCCCATCCTGACCCACTCCTCTCCCCTATCCCGTAACCCTGTACTTCCCATGGCTAACCTACCCAGCCTGCACATCCCTACACACTATGGGCAATTTAGCATGGGCAATCCACCTAACCTGCACATCTTGATTTAAATCCCTCACATACGTGGGGCTGGAGCGACCAAGGCAAATTCAGATCTGTGCTGCCTCATGAAACAGAAGCAGCCTCAGGGACGGTACAAGAGACCCAGCATCACCAAAGTCAACCAGAAAAGAACACCCTTGACATTACTAAACACACGTACATGGAAAAAATGCATTTGGTTGGTTGGGAGTTTCAAAATCTCTGAGAGGGAGTGTTTCTCATAAAGCTTTGCTTCTTTATGTAAAAGAATTGGCCATAAAGTGCAGATTCCATTTTCACTTTACAACTGGTCAGCTGACAGGGTAGATGGTGTCAAGCCTACGATTCTATTTTAGGTTCAACGTGTGTTGACAACATTGATGCACTCTCATCGTTAGTACAGATTTTTTGGAGATGTTGCTGCAGAAAATGCAATGTTGGAACCCTCACATTCACACTACTCAAGCACCATGCAATGACCATCTCCACGAAGAGACAATTGAACCACTGCCCCTTGACATTCAATGGCATTACCATCACTATATCCCTCACTATCAACATCCTGGGCATTACAATTGACCAGAAACTCAGTTGGACTTGCCATATAAATACAAGAACAGGTCCGAGGCTGGGAATACCATGGCAATTAACTGACCCTCTGATTTCCCAGAGACAGTCTACCATGTAAGAGGGACAAATCAGCAGTACAATAGAATACTCCCCACTTGTTTGGATGGGTGCAGCTCTAATAACACTCAAGAAACTTGACACCATCCAGGACAAAGCAGCCCGCTTGACTGGCACTACATCTACGAGCATCCACTTCCTCCGCCATTAATGCTCAGTAGCAGTGCTGTGTACTATCTACAAGATGCACTGCAGAAATCCACCAAAACCCTTCAGACAGCATTTTCTGAACCCACAATCACTTTCATCAAGAAGGACATGGGCAGCAGATACATGGGAACACCACCCCTTGCTCTAAGTTCTCCTCTAAGCCACCCACCATCCGTACTTGGAAATAGAACGTCTTTGCTTCAGTGCTGCTCGATCAAAATCCTGGAACTCTCTCCCTAACAGCATTATTGGTCTTCCTACTACATGTAGACAGGATCCACTCAGAAAAGCAGCTCAATGGCAACCCAGATGGGCAATAAATGCTAGCCTGTCAGGAATACCCACATCCCAATAGTGTATAAAAGAAAACTTTGTTCCAATGTGCACTTATTTATTAAAGTATATGCACAAATTTCACAGATGCAGGTAGTAGAGCAAGTGAATGGAATTTCTGAGGTTTGTTTTATCCAGACAAAAGTACACAAGATGTTCAGTGCCATTGGAAAATATACGAGTGTGCGCATCTATGCATCTTTTCTTGGTCTTCCTTTATAGAAGGAAAGAACCTAGGTAAATATTGATGCCTAAACTCTCCGGGAGGTGTATGATACCCATTTCACAGCAATCCGTAAAACATTTGAACTAAATTTGGCTTCAGAAAACATTAATTGCCAATCCTTGTTCCAGCTAGCTAATAAGGAAGGATAGGAACACTCTTGGAAATCCTAGTTATCCCAAAAATTAAGCTGAAAGTGTCAGGGCTCTATATTTTAAGAAAAAAAACTCCTGTGTTCGTGCTTTCATCTGAATTTCACAGTCAGACTCCTACCACTGATATAGGACAATGATTTGCTTATTTAAAGAATTGACAGCATGATTTCAGACGGGCACCCTGGATGACTAAATGTTTCCTCAGCTAACATGATCTCTTCTGTAAAGTTTAGACGAAGCACATTGACTTATGAAACTTGACTAGCACTGACTTTGCACCAGAGAAACATGTTAAGTATCTCGACTCATAATTCAGTGTAACCTTATCAAAAAATCCTCCACTTGAGAGTCAAAGCACCTGTAGGTGTGGAGCTCACCTGACAATTTCTATATCGGGGAATTAATTATTGTGACTTTGATCTTGAATTACTAAGTTGTTTCATTTCTGTTTATGTTAGTTTTGGAAAATGAAAAAATAGATAGATTGAGGCGTGTTGAAGTAGGGTATGTATTAATATAATCACTCACTTACAAAACCTTTTCTGTTGCATATAAAAGGAACAGCTTTGATTATTGCACCTTTCAAAAAGTGTGTGAAGGATGGATGCTACTGGATTCCAAGGGTCAGGTTTCAAGCAATTGTATTCAATGTGAAGATTCTTGAAGTTCAAAAGAACAGGGTTCACGTTTAGATCTGAAATGCATACTTTACGTATTTTCAACTGATGTTCCCACATTAACAGATAAACTGAAAAAGAATATTTTTGTCTCTTTCTCAGAGAGATAAAAGGTCATTTTTATGAAAGCAAAAGGACTTTTGGAAATTTGTAATTGTCAACATATTGCTCTTGAGCTGAGATCACTTTTAATCAGAATTGTGGCAGGACTCACCTCATGTTTTTCTTGAAAACATAACTAAAATAGCAACATTTGCAGTTGATTTTTTTCCCCTGATTTCCTTGTTTCTAAGAGTCAAACTTGTTTGGAGAGAATCATTTTCTGCTCAATTGCACAAAGATGGTCCTATTTAGATTTTCATTCAACTGTGAAATGGCCTAAGAAACTTAGATAATGATCCCGGTGGGATGCTTAGAGTTCACAGGTATCCGACAATCTATACAACATACATAAAGGTCTAACAACAATGCTGAAATGGTAGTAATTCTAAACGTGCACTCCTGCCATTCAATTTTCCAAAGATGTTTGCAATGAAGAGTATTTCCCATTATGATCTCCTTCTAACAAGGGCACTTTAAGCGACTCACATGGATCATACAAGGTTTAGACGACATTTGGATATGTACATGAATAGGAAAGGTTTGGAGGGATATGGGACAGGGCCAGGCAGGCAGAGCTACTTTACTTTGAGATTATGGTTACACGAACTGGTTGGAAGGTATGTTTCCATGTTGTATGACTCTATGACTATGTGTGAAATGTCACCAATGGAACAACAGGGCCCTGAAATTAATTTCTTCATTCGCTGTTGGAACGTGAAGAGCACTGGTGAGGTCAGCGTTTATTGGCCCCCCCACACCCCCGACTAATTGCCAAGAAGGCTGTTAAAGGTTAACCATGTTGCTTTGGATCTGGAGTCACATGTAGGCCAGATCAGGTAAGGATGGCAGTTTTCTCCCCTAAAGGACATTAGTGACCCAGATGGGTTTTTCCCTTAATAATGGTTTAATACTCAGCATTAGCCTCTGAATTCTGGATTTTTATTGAATTCAAATTTCACTATCTGCAAGGTTCCCAGAACATCACTGGATCTCTGGGTGAATAGTCTAGTAATAACGCTATTGGGCAATTGCTTCCCTAAACAACCACTGTATAGAAAGTTCAAATAGAGATTTGGCCTCCAATTAGCAATGCTTTCTTGTTTACGAGTCTCATTTCACAATAGAATCCATCGTGTCACAGCTGTAAAAATTGGGCAGATAACAATAGCCTAATACATGGTGAATTACCAGTCAGAAGGTAAGCGTCAGAAAACGGAAAAGTGAGAATTAGAATTAGATTTTTAATGTCAGGCGTACTCAAGCATAGGAATACATGAATACAGTGAAAAGTGTACAAACTCACTAATCTATGGTGTCCTCTTGGTTACAAAACCAGAATCTCAAAAAAGAAGCAACAGCAGAGATAAAGGAAAATCAAAAGGTTGGAAAAATGCCCACACCTCAAAATCTAGTTCTAATCTCCGTAAAGATTTGTGGAACAGCTGATGCAGGCACCCAAGCCTAAGCCTAGCTATGGCCTGATGTCTAGGTCAGCCTGAGAGCCTCATATCAATCACCAAGGCCTAGCTATGGCCTGGTGTCTGGGTCAGCCTGTGAGCTTCATATCGATCACCGAGGCCTAGCTATGGCCTGATGTCTAGGTCAGCCTGCGAGCATCATATCAATCACCGAGGCCTAGCTATGGCCTGGTGTCTGGGTCAGCCTGTGAGCTTCATATCGATTACCGAGGCCTAGCTATGGCCTGGTGTCTGGGTCAGCCTGCGAGCATCATATCGATCACGCAGGCCTAGCTATGGCCTGGTGTCTAGGTCAGCCTGCGAGCCTCATATCGATCACCGAGGCCTAGCTATGGCCTGGTGTCTCGGTCAGCCTGTGAGCTTCATATCGATCACCCAGGCCTAGCTATGGCCCGGTATCTGGGTCAGCCTGCGAGCTTCACATTGGTCACACAGGCATAGCTATAGCCTGGTGTCTGGGTCAGCCTGCAAGCTTCATAATGATCACCGAGGCCTAGCTATGGCCTGGTGTCTGGGTCAGCCTGTGAGCTTCATATCGGTCACCCAGGCCTAGCGATGGCCCGGTATCTGGGTCAGCCTGCGAGCTTCATATCGATGACAGAGGCCTAGCTGTGGCCTGGTGTCTGGGTCAGCCTGCGAGCGTCATATCGATCACCCAGGCCTGGCTATGGCCTGGTGTCTGGGTCAGCCTGCGAGCTTCATATCGATGACAGAGGCCTAGCTGTGGCCTGGTGTCTGGGTCAGCCTGCGTGCTTCATATCAATCACCCAGGCCTAGCTATGGCCCGGTGTCTGGGTCAGCCTGTGAGCTTCATAATGATCACCCAGGCCTAGCTGTAGCCTGGTGTCTGGGTCAGCCTGCGAGCCTCATATCAATCACCCAGGCCTGGCTATGGCCTGGTGCCTGGGTCAGCCTGCGAGCCTCAGATCAATCACCGAGGCCTAGCTATGGCCTGGTGTCTGGGTCAGCCTGTGAGCTTCATATCGATCACCGAGACCTAGCTATGGCCCGGTATCTGGGTCAGCCTGTGAGCTTCATATCGATGGCAGAGGCCTAGCTGTGGCCTGGTGCCTGGGTCAGCCTGCGAGCTTCATATTGATCACTGTAAGAAGCCATATTCTTGCTGTTGCTGCTAATTCCTGGGAGACCTTTGCCACCACTGGCCCCATACGCCATATTCTGACCGCTGTCTCCGATCAGCAGCAGGAGCAGCGTCTGCCGCTGCTGCCTCAGACTGCCAGGAGGCTACCCGCCCTCGCTGCTGTGCCCATGCTACTGATTAACCCACCACAGAAGGCTTGAAAGAAAAGTGAGCAAAACAAAAATGGCAGAGGCAGATTTTTCTGACAAAGACAATTGGATGGGCACAGTTGCAGAGAAGGAAAATTCTGGGCAGGAGGTTTACCCAACCATAAATCAGTCCCAGTCTAATTCCGGGCATTTATGTTTTGCCAGCTTGTTTTGTTAGCTCAGTTGGCTGGATGCCCGCCTTGTAATACAGATTAAGACCTGCAGCTCAGGTTTAATTCCTGCACTGGCTGCAGTCACCACAAAGTTGACATGGTGGCTCAGTGGTTAGCACTGCTACCTCACAGCTCCAGGGAACTGGGTTCAATTCCAGCCTTGGACAACTGTTGGTGTGGAGCTTGCATGTCTCTCCCCATGTCTGTGTGCCTTTCCTCCCACAGTCAAAAGATGTGCAGGTTAGGTGGATTGACTGTGCTAAGGTGCCCCTAATGTGTAGGGTGGGGAATCTAGAGATAGGGGCAGGCCTGGATGGGACACTCCTCAGAGGGTCAGGGTGGATATGATGGGCTGAATGGCCTGCTTTCACACTGTGCTGATTCGATCAGAATCACCACACCTTTTCATCCTCACCTTTTGCTGAAGCAAGGTGACCCTTAGGTTATGCTCACCATCAGTCATCTCCTAACGAGATAGCAGCCCTGGAGCTACGGCAGATTTCACTTTCATTATCACTTTGCTCTCTTCCACGTACATTTTCTTTTCCTGGCTCTAATACTTCATGTACGTTTTATGAACAAAGAAATTCACTTCTCTTTTTACAAGGCAGGTGATTTTAAATAAATAAAAATGGGAGAACTGAAATTATTTGCATTTGAAAATCTCAGAATATCCCAAAGTGACTTACTACTAATTAATTACCGTTGGAGTATTGTCATTGTTGTACTACAGGAAATGCAACAGCCAGTTTGTGCACATTGAGCTCTGACAAACTGCAAAGTAATAATGGGAGCTACTTTGTTTTAATGGTGTTGCCTAAGGGATGAGGTTTTCAAAATCAAAAGGCTGGATAGAAAAGATATGGTGAATCTGTTCCCCATTATAAAAGGGAAAAAAAGTCAAGAGGTCATAGATTTAAAGTGATGTGCAGAAAGAAGTGAGGGTGATTTAAGAAAACACTGTTTCACTCGGCAAATAGTTACAGTATGGAATGCATGGTCTGGGCAATTTCAATTGAAGCCTTCAGGAGGACATTGAATGGTTTGCTGTATTCTGGCCTGGCACAGCAACCTCCTCTCATAGGGGGCTTCTGGCATGGCATGGCAACTTCTGGCCTGGCACAACAGCCTCCCGGTGAGGCATGCTGCTGGTGCAGTCTGCAACCAGGGGTCTGTGTGCGCTGGAAGCTGGGTGCTAGTGTGGTTTCAGAGATAATGGGAACTGCAGATGCTGGAGAATCCAAGATAACAACGTGTGGAGCTGGATGAACACAGCAGGCCCAGCAGCATCTTAGGAGCACAAAAGCTGACGTTTCGGGCCTAGACCCTTCATCCTTGTGGTTTGTGTGTGGTTTGTTGCACTGAGTTTTTATTTCCATAATGTTGGACATTTTATTTCTCTACTCTCTTAAGATCTTGTAACTAAAAAATGCTGTGCCTAGGTTCTTTTGTATCTCAGTTGGCACTTTTTGGTGACAAATAAACTTTTTTCACTTTAATCATTTAGTGCATGTGACAATGAAGGCTATTCTAATTCTAAAAGGCAGGAGACTGGCACGAGGGAATAGAGCTACCAGAATGGATCAAATGGCCCCCACCTGCACCCTGACAATTCTGTGAGTTATATTGGCCAGTATCTCAGTTAAAACACACCAGCCCCTCTATGTCACGGCACCATGGGATCTTGTACACCTTCCCAAAATGGTAGACAGCAACTTGGTCTAATCTGAAGGCTGGCTCTTGAGGCAACACTCAACACAGCAGTGATTTATCAGCCACCTTTACTGTGCTCGAGTTTCTTTGAGTGGGTCTTGAACTCACAGCCTTTGGAGTCATAGCTGAGAATGTTTCTTGCCGCTCTGTGGCTGACACTAGCTAATCTTGACAGCAAAAAATCTAGTCCACATCAGTTCTTCCAGCAGAAACCTGTGGACTGAAAATGTTATTGTCATCATGTGGAGAATAATGAACCATAACCTTGAATATGCAGAAAGCAAACTCCCAATCTTGAAATGTGGCTGTGTGAAATCAACCTGAATCAATAGGCTAGTTGACTCAGGAGGGCATCATATCTAAGCTCAAGTCCATCTAATTAAATGTTCCTACTAAAATTCTGATATTAGTGATTTTCTCAACTAACCAAAAAGATTCCTTGATAGCTTGCTTTCCAACATTTCTTGATCGTTATGAACCTGTCATTACTTCTCCCACCAATTCAATCTGTACTGTGGCTTCATTAGATCACCACTGTAGTCCACATGATCAGACTGTAATTATTACTTATCCCTAATCCATTTGGGAGGGTGTTGTGGACTTTCTCCTTGAATCACTTTGGGACATCTTTTGTTGATGCTCAACAACTCATCAGCCAGTCGGTCAATCAGGGCATGAATGAACTGCCAGAAGGAATGACAGATGCAGGTGCAGTTGCAACATTTAAAAGATGTTCGGACAGCAGCCAAATAGGAAAACTTTGAGAAGATTATGGGCCAAACATAGGCAAATGAAACTAGTTTCGTTTGATATGAATGAGTTGGGCTGAAGAGTCTGTTTCCATGCTGTATGACACTATCATTCTATGACTTTATAAGTGGCAGGTTGCACTACACAAGTGCCAGGCTACTGCCATTGCCAATAAGAGACAAACTAACCAGTGCCCCTTGACATTCAATGGTGTTAACACCACTGAAACCCCAACTATCAACAACCTTCGGGTTACCATTGACCAGAACATCAACTGGATTCACCATATAAATACAGCAGCTAGAAGAGCAGGTCAGAGATAATGAATATTGCAGCAAGTAACCTCCTGACACCCCAAAGCCTGTCCATCATCTACAAAGCACAAGTCAGGGTTGATGGAATATTCCTCACTTACCTGGTTGGATGAAGGTCCAACAACACTCAAGTTCTGAAGAAGGGTCCCAACCTGAGGCATCAACTTTCCTGCTCCTCTCATGCTGCCTGACCTGCTGTGTTCCTCCAGCTCCACACTGTGTTGACTCAAGTAACCTGAGACCATTGAGGACAAAGCAGACCACTTGATTGGCACCACATTGACAAGCACCCATTCCTCTCACCACTGATGCTCAGTTAGCAGCAGTGTGTATCATTTATAACTTACCATGCAGAAATTCACCAAGGCTGTTTACACAGCACTTTCCAAACCTACAGTCACTTCCATGTTGAAGGCAGCAGGAACATGGGAACGCCATGACCTACAAGTTCCCTTCCAAGTAACTCACTATGCCTGCTTAGAAATATATCACCATTCCTTCAGTATCGCTGAGTGAAAATCCTGGAGTTTCACTGCTGCCCAAGGAATTATGGCTGTACCTACAGCACATGGACTGCAGCGGTTCAAGAAGACAGCTCATAACCACTTTCTCAAAGGAAGCTAGCGATGGCAACAGGGTGTGGCCCAGCCTTTGACACCCGTATCCCCTGAGTGAATAAATAAAAAAGTTCTGACGGGGAGTTAGTTAGCTCAGTTGGCTGGGTAGCTGGTTTGCCATGCAGTGTGATGTCAACAGCACAGCTTCAATTCCTGTATTGGCTGAGATTACCACGAAGACCCTCTTACCTTCTCAACCTTGTTCGTTGCCTTTCACATGAGATGTGGCAATCCTCAGGTTAAACCACAACGTGATTTGTTTCTCTAATGAGAAAGCAGGACTACAGCAACTTTACCTTCATTTATCCCAATATTGACATTCCAGTGAGAGAGATTTGTAGTATTGGAAGTGTTATCTTTGGATGAGATCTTCTGTCTAAACTCCTTTCGCCAGCTTGTGTGTGTCAAAAAAATTACATGGACTCATTTCAATGTATTAAAGATGAGTTCTCCCTGGCCAATATTTATCCCTTAATCAACGTCAGCAGCAGCAGAATATTTGAGTCATACACCATTGCTGCTGATGCTGAACATAGATGCTGCCTTTCTATGTTGTAACATTGACTGCATTTCAGGAAGTATTTTATTAGCTGTAAAGTGCTTTGCTAGTCTGAAGGTCATGGCAGGGGCTTTATAAATGAGCCATCTCAACTATATTAAGGCTCAAGAAGCTCAATGCTGTTAGCAGTCTCAGCCTGTTAGATTATCTCCTTAACAATGTCAGTTACCACCTTCAGTACCAATGCAGGGCCAGGGCTAGGTCTAGGGTTAGGGCCAGGGATAGGGCTAGGGCTTAGGTTACTCTAATCAAAATTCACAACCTTTGCCATCTTGAAAAACAAAAGGTTTACAGATGTATGGGCTCACTACCACAGTTCAAATCAACTACTATTCTGGCTTGAAATCTATCATTGTACCCATTCTGCATGGACAACAGCGGTAATGAAGGCAGGTGTTACTGCTTTGTAAAGGGGTTTCCGATTGGTAGTATATGTTTGTAATACTCTTAATTCCAAGATACAGTGCACAAGTAGGTGTCAACATATTGGAAAAAAAGTAAGCATGCACTGGTCAAAATAAGAGGAAAGTAACCTTAATTCAACATGTATTACAATTTGCTCCAAAATGAACAATCATATTTAAATATTAGCAGAAGGAAAGATGCATTGTCAAAACATTCTGCCATGCACTGATCAGGACAAGTGAAAGAATTCCAAATTTTGAAATGATTCTTGAATTTTTACATCTGCTCGGATAAGTTCAAGGTGAGAGGCTTTGGCAGCATGTTTCTTTTCCATTGTGTTCAGGGTCTATGCCACGATAACAAAGTTAGCTTTATTTGGAAAAGTTTAACAATTTTCCTGAGCTGTTTATATTTAGACTAAACATATGAAATAAATAATAATCTTGCACAACCTGATTGTTCCACAGATTATTTCCTGATTTTATTTATTTAAGATCATATGCTTTTGAAGAGAGCATTATTGTAAGGATGAAGATAGGACTCAGCAGCCTGTGAACTGTATATAGATCATCAAAATCATGATTTCTTTTCTACCTCAACTAATGCAATTCATAAAATCCTAATTTGAGGCTAAACTGTCTGTGAATGCAACTATTTTGGACAGTTAATTCACATAAATATTGTCTGCTATGCATAAAAAGGAACCTGGATTTGTTATTCACCAATAGTTGTTCCACAGCTCGGTGTTGATGTCAACAATGAATATCGAAAACTTGGAGCATGCATCCTCTAAGGCTTTCTATCCAACCATCTTAATAAATAACATTGTGAGGACACAACCCAGAATTTATCCAATGCCTCACTGAGTCAGCACTTGAAGCACTAAAAATGATATTAAACTCTTCTCCACAGGCATGACCAGTTTGAAATAATTGCACCTTATTTTCAGAGTTATTTGTGTTCAAACCATTTTAGAAACTGACACATTTGAGGGTAGATATTTCTAACTTTTTCACTAATTTTAGAATGTTGCATCTATTTTTGTTACATTTAGCACATTTGTGTTCCTGCCACATGATAAACAGCAGGAGAGTGGGTGTGGAGCAAATTGATGTAACAGCAGAAGTTTTCAATAGAACTAGCACAGTTACCTTGGATGAGATGTTGAAATCCCAGCAATGGAGGCAAGATCAGAGAAAGTGACCACAAAGGCACACCAGCGAACTCTTGCTTCAGGCCCATCTCCGGTCATTTTCAAAGCACAGTAAAGGGGAAGATGAGGTGCCCAACTCATTCCTACCCTCAAGTAGCTGTAACCATTGTAGAAATGGCAGGAGAATTTAGGAATTTCCATGGAAGCAGCTTTGAACTGGAAGGCTTTCAAAGTCACACCTATGAACTGTAGGTGCTTGTTGAAGGTGGTAGGTACAAGGAGAGTTAACATGGTGCTGCTTCCCTTACTTTCTTTAGCTTGAGTTATAACTGCGTTTGGTAAAGTGTGTGATGAAAATACTGTAATTGGAAATGTAAATGAACGTTAAATAATGTGGTTGCCAGGTTCTTATTTCTACCAGCTGGAAAGCTGAAAAGGTAAAGAATAATACTGTGGAAGTGGAAATGTCTTCAGGTTCATAAGTATTGATCACACATTGCAGAAGATATTTTCTACTGTATAATTTTGAAACTCTAGCTCAGTGAGATATGATTGCTCAAACTCTCCTATTGCTCTCCTTCATTCTTTGCAGTCCGGCTCAGCCATCTGTTTAGCTGTGCGCAGCCTTTAACAGATGTCTGAGTTTGGTTGCCTTCAAAAGCACTAACAAATTCTGAGATGCTGAGTTTGTTTTTGAACTGATCATGGGAACATGGTGATTCGGAGGTGCTATAAATACACTGACAGATTTTGAAAAGCGAGTTTCATTTATTCAAATCCCCTGGATAATGCTAGACAGTTTCGAAAATCTGAAGAGGCCTATGCATTTTCAAATGACTGCTCAAGTGATTACTTGAACTGGGTTTTAGTTACCATCAAACGGGTATTCCAAACAAAGATAAATCTGCTTCTCCGTCTAAAGCCACAGTCATTGTTCATTCCCCCCTCACATTCTCTGTTTCCCTATATTCTTTACCCACTAACACAGTATTCATTTTGTAAACAGACCTCACAATCTGTTTAGGATTTAGCAGGAATTGAAAAGCTCATAAATCTGTGAAGGTAAGTATTCACTTGAACGAGCTGCTTGAATGGAGATGCAGAGACAGCAACACTTTCCAAGAAACCCAGTTTGCAGGTATGAATAACGTTGACTAAAGAGAGAACAACAAGGAGAACTTACCACAGTGGAAACAATCTTTTCTTCCCTCCTTTCATCTGAAATCCGTATCTTCAAAGCTTATAAATAAAACACAGTGGAAGACCTCATCCCCACAAGTAGAGGATTCTTGAAGAAGTCTGGGCCTACACTTCTGTCTCCAGGAGAAGAGAATTCAACATTCCATGACTCTTGTTCTAATGTTATCCAACTTTTATTTTCTGCAATGAACTGTTAAGACCCGGAATGTTTTGCCTGAAAAGAAGCAGATTGAAACAACTTTAAAAAAATAATTGGACATGTATTTGAAGGGGAAAAAGTTACAGGGCTGTAAAAAACAGATAAAAGGAAGTGAAATTTAACAGATGTATCTGCACAATAGAGTAATGGCCTTCTTCTGAGCTGTGTGATTCTATGTGTCAAAAATTTTATTGATTTTGCCAGTTTAGTATTGCTGACAATATAACTTTCAAAGTTAAGTGTGATGCTCCCTGGACCAAGGAGTCATTCAGCCCAAGAGAAACACGTTCAATGCAGTTCGTTTCATCCCTTGGCAAACCTTCTATCTTCTTCCCCCTTACATGTTTATCAAACCTGCCCTTAAATGTAACAATTTTGCTAGCTTCAACTGCTCCTTGTGGCATTAACTTCCATATTCGAACTGCTCCCAGACAAAAAAAAATTCTCTTGAATTCCCTGGTGAGTTTATTAGCTGTTGGATGATTCAGAGATGTTTGGTGCCTATTAGACTGTTGCATCTCCAGACAAATGTGGCTTACTTCACAGCTCTATTAACCATACTTTTGTTGAGCAATGCCACCAAAGAACTACAAGATGCCGTAACACTTTCATAACATGTACACATACACAGAAGGCTTGTTTTCCCAATAAGCCTAATTTACAATCATTGCATATAACTTTAGAAGTCATCTCTATTATTTATATATTACTTCTGGTCCAGAGCCAAAAAAAGATGAATCTGAAGGTTAGCAGAAAAATGTTCTGACAGTGAATTCACCCACAGTCTCACTCTATATCAAAATGTAATAAACGATTACACATATGGAATACTGAATAAATGTCAAGGACTGTGACGTTTAGACATGAAAATGCTGTGGCTTATGTTACAGTTTGTTAACCTCTTATAGGGTAGGGTTTGCTATTTGATTTTAATCACTTTAAATTTGTATGCATTTGATTTGCTAGCTGAGTGAAACTTTCAGTTTGGACCCATTCATAAATTTAACACTTCTTAGGGTTCACAGTCAGATTCCTTACAAAGAGAGGTTAGAGACTGGTCTCTGTACAACCTGGTTCCAGATGTGGAATGGTGAATCCCAGCAGATTAGGCTATATTTCAGCTAGTTCCAGCATCCATTGGAACCAGAAGGCAATCAAGTGTATCTGCTGACCAGTCAGAGAAAGGTACAATGCTTCTGAACCATTATTAATAAACCATATTGTAGACCAGGCTACTGTCTCAAAACGAACTTTCCAAGTACACTGTGGGGTAGGCATGCAAGAAAAAGCCCCAAAGGCATGTAATTACATCCAGATGGAAGAAGAAGTGCTTTCACAGAGAAGTCTGCTGAATTAATTCAAAGCCAGTTCCATACCCTGGGCGGATCGTGGCACCATTTATGCAGTTAGACTATTAACTACTTCTTCATGAATTGCAGAGACCTGTTTTCTTTCTGTGGGAATTAATTCCACATCCAGGAATATGACATTTAACTACAGAGACAACTGCAAATGATAAACCACAATGAAATATCATGAAATGGATTTTTTTCAACATTTCATTCCAAGTAATTTTATAAAATTGAAATCTTTGAATAAATAAAATATCCCACCTATTGGCATTTCATTGCAAGCTGTATTTTAGTGCTATTATGGCATGTTTCTACCCATGGTGCCTATGATGATATGGGTAAGTTGCTCATTTCAGATTTATGTCATTATTTAACAGAATTGATTATTTTGTTAATCCATTGTGAATCTCCTCATGAGAAAAAAAACAATATTTTCTACTTTTAGCATTCATCAAATACGTTTCACCTACAATGTGTTATTAATAAAGAATTGTGCTGGAATTATAGAGAAAATTAATAGTCCCATCTAAAATAATTAAACAGTAAAAATATTGACATAGCTCACTAATTTCTTCTTCCAATTATTCCATATTGTTTCGATGTTTAAGGCAAGTTACAGTTAGAATGCAAATTCTGCTGTTCACCATTAGGTTTTTCCAGATAGCCATTGAATAGAATAGTTAACATGGTTTCAGATGATGCACAGAAGATTTTTGGAATTGGGCAATTCATTTCCTGGCAGGAAAATAAGCAGCCTGCCAACACTTTGAATGAGCTCCCCATAATGTGGCAGCACGGGGGTTCAATGGTTAGCACCACTGCCTCACAGCGCCAGGGTCCCTAGGTTCAATTCCACCCTTGGGTGAATATCTGTGTGGAGTTTGCATGTTCTTCACATATCTGAGTGGGTTTCCTCTGGGTGGTCCGCTTTCCTCCCACAGTCCAAAGATGTGCAGGGTAGGTGAATTGGCCATGGGAAGTACAGGGTTATGGGAGTAGGATAAGAGGTTGGGCCTGGATGGGGTGCTTATCAGAGAGTTGGTGTGGAATCAATGGGCCACATGGCATGTCTCCACAATGTAAGGATGCCATGATTCTGTTCTAAGATTCTAATGTGCCATAAAGTTTATAAGTACATATAACCATAATGTTCAAATGATGGGTAGTGGAACACCAGTCCCAAAGTGCGAAGGCCTCTGGAGTGAGCCGGTTGATCAGGTTTGCAGCCATGGCTGTCCCAGTCATGCCGGAGTTGGGCCAATCCCAGGACACTGGATCCCTGGACCTAGGTAAATAAGGGAGGGTTTGGGCAGAGAAGGTTTAGCAATCTTATAAACCTAAATGTTTTATATACCTATAAAATGGCATAAGGCTAGACAGGGTTAAAGCAGAAAGGATGTTTCCGATGACTGGGAAGTCCAGAACCAGGGGTCACAATTTAGGAATGGGGGTAGGCCATTTAGGACTGAAATAAGGAGAAATTTTGTCTCTCAGCGAGTGATGAGCCTGTGGAATTTACTGTCATAGAAAACAATTCAGGCCAAAACATTGCATGTTTTCAAGAAGCAGTTTGATATAGTCCCTCTGGCTAAAGGGATTAAAGGATATGGGGAGGAAGCAGGACAAGGTGTTGGGTTGAATGTCAGACATGATCATATTGAATGGCAGAGTAGCATTAAAGGGCCGAGTGGCCTACTGCTGCTTGTATTTTCTATGCTTCTTGGTGAGGGGGAGTGGGGCAAGAAGGACATGTAGGGACGATGAGGTGCCATCTTCTGTGGGGATGTGCCCATTGTGCAAAGGGCACCCTCCAAAAATACTACCCTCTCCTTCTCACACTTCTATATTCTTGTTACAGAAGAGGTTTCCCACCTGCCTACATCAGCCCTATTTTGATGTGAGCAGAATAACATTGCAGTCAACTGAGCTTTCGGTTCACTCAATTGAATATTAATTTTTAGTTGCTCATAGTACCCTGTTTTGTGGTAGTTGTCCACCTGTGAGCCAAAGGGTCTGTGTTCAAGTGCCACCTGCATCATACCACATCTGAAGAGATTGAGTAAAAACTATCTACAGTGCTCTCTTTATTATAAAGGTAAGCTCAGGTACGTAGGTGAACAGACTCATTTTACGATTCCTCCCTCAGTCAATAACATACATAACAGGATACATAATATCCAGCCCGATGTATAATGGTCTCCATTTCAAATATGTCCATTTTAATTTGCGAGCCTTACTTTCCTAACCACTGTTGAAGAGCTTAATGATATTCTGGTTACTTAACCAGCAAGACATTAAGACAAAATATATTCAAAAGTTAATTCAGAGATTGCATAACAGGCTGTTGAAAACATTTCATGAATAAGAATGAAAATGTTCTTACCTTCTATAATTTGTACAGAATATGATAGCGGGAGATAATTACCTCAACTTTTGAAGATCATGTTAATTCCCTTTTATTTGCTCTCAGGATGTTGGCAAGGTTTGATAGGCTGTATCGTTTGCCATTCCTCATTGCCCCTGAATGAAATACAGTTAAGCATTCTTCTTGAATTACACGAGTCCCTGTGGTGATACCGAGTAGCACTGAGATTTTAAGAAAGAGCTATTGAAGAAATTCCAAACAGTGCCCAAGGCAGGACGCTTCAAGTCAGGAGTGTGATAGAATACTCCCCACCTTCCGGATGAGTGCAGCTCGAAAACTCTCAAGATGCTAGACACCATCCAGGACAAAGCAACTTGGCACCACATCCACAAATTTTCAGTCCCTCCATCATTGACAATCAACAGCAACAAAGTGCACTATCTGCAAGATACACTGCAGACATGCACAAAGACTACCTTACATAGAACTATCCAAACCCACTTCCATCTCGAAGGACAAGGGCAGCAGGTATATGACAACACCATTTGCATATTCCCCTGATACCTCATACCATCTTGACTTGGAAATGTATTGCTGATACTTCACTGCTATTGGATCAAAATCCTGGAACTCCCTCCCTAAACATATTATGTCCATGCTTACAGCAAATGGCCAGTAATATTTCAACACGACAGCTACCACCACCTTCTCAAGGGCAACTAGGGACAGGCTACAAATGCTGGCCAGTCAGCGATATCCTCATCATGTGAGTGAATAAAGAAAAAGGTCCTCTGGACTTAATAGGTTACATCATTAGATACTAAAGCAACTGCAGACATGGTAGATACTGGTTGTAATCTTCCAAAAATCTTTATTTTCTGGACAAGTCACAGAAACACAGAATGTGGCCTTTCAGTCCATCATACATGCACTGGTTATCTTCTTGAGTTCCAATCTCCTGTCTTTCCGCCATATTTCTGCGTTTTATTTCTATCCAAATAATCATCCAATGCCCATCTTGAATGCCTCGTTGAACCTGCCTCCATCACATTTCTAGGCACTGCATTCTCTAACCTAACTGCATCCTGTGTGTGAAAAATTAATGTCACACATCTCCCTTTTGCACGTCATTTTAAATCTATACCCTCTTGTTCTTTTTTTCTTTTATGAGTGGGAGCATTTTCTTCCTATCCACACGATCCAGTGTGCTCATACACATGACAACGTCTCTCAGATCTCCTTCTTCTCCAATGAGAACAGTCACTTCTTCAATCCAGCCTCTTTGTTGAGGTTTCTCATTCCTGGAACTATTGCGCCTTAAGGCAACAGGCACAAGGCTTTATTTGGGGAAGGTGTGAAGAGAGACATACATTGTGTATTAGACCAGGATTGGTGGGAGATCATCTAATCTTCCCCCCAGAAGGTGGGAAATTACCATCATCCTTGTGAAAAAGCAGGAAATTTCTTGGATGTAAAAATATAAGAAACTCCCAGTTATACAACATTACCATTTCAAAGTCTTGCAAGTTTTAAGCAATGTTTTATTGTCAGGCTAAAAGTTTTAAGACATTTTTAATTACAGAAATGAAAAATTTCAAGGGGAAGGATCAGAGCAACTGCAGAATTTGAAGCTCTAAAATAAGAACAAAAATAAACTCTTCAGAAAGGTAAGTCAGGAAAATAACAAGGTGTGGAGCTGGATGAACACAATCGGTCAAGCAGCATCAGAGGAGCAGGAAAACTGATTTTTCGGGCTTAGACACTTCCACAGAAATGGGAGAGAAGAAGGGGGTTCTGAAATAAATAGGGAGAGAGGGAGAGGCGGACCGAAGATGGATAGAGGAGAAGATAGGTGCAGAGGAGACAGACAAGTTAAAGAGGCGGGGTTGGAGCCAGTAAAGGTGAGTGTAGGTGGCGAGGTAGGGAGGGGATAGGTCAGTTCAGGGAGGATGAACAGGTCAAAGGGGGTGAGATGAGGTTAGTCGGTAGGAGATGGGGGTGGGGCCTGAGGTGGGAGGAGGGGATAGGTGAGAGGAAGGACAGGTTAGAGAGGTGGTGATGAGCTGGGCTGGTTTTGGGATGGGGTAGGGGGAAGGGAGATTTTGAAGCTTGTGAAATCCACATTGATACCATTGGACTGCAGGGTTCCCAAGTGGAATATGAGTTGCTGTTCCTGCAACGTTCGGGTGGCATCATTGTGGCACTGCAGGAGGCCCAGGATAGACATGTCGTCTGAGGAATGGGAGGCGGAGTTGAAACGGTTCACGACTGGGAGGTGCAGTTGTTTATTACAAACCAAGTGTAGGTGTTCTGCAAAGCAGCCCCGCTTGGTTTCCCCAAAGTAGAGGAGGTCACCACGGGTGAGCGGATGCAGTAAACCACATTGGCAGATGTGCAGGTGAACATCTACTTGATGAGGACAGTCCTCTTATGGCCTGGGATGGGGGTGAGTTGTGGGGGCAGGTGTAGTACTTGCTCCGGTTGCAGGGAAAGTGCTGGGTGTGGTGGGGAGGGGAGTGTAGACCCAATAAGGGAGTCACGGAGAGAGTGGTCCCTCTGGAAAGCAGATACCATTGGGAAGGGAAAAATGTCTTTGGTGGTGGGGTCGGATTGCAGATGGCGGAAGTGTCGGAGGATGATGCATTGTATCCGGAGGTTGGTGGAATAGTACGTGAGGACGAGGGGGATTCTTTTTTGTTTGTTATTGTGGGGACGGGGTGTGAGGGATGAATTGCGGGAAATGCGGGAGACACGGTTGTGTGTGTTGTCGACCACTGCGGGGGGGATGCTGCGGCCCTTGAAAAACGAGGATATCTGAGATGTACGGGAGTGGAATGCGTCATCCTGAGAGCAGATGCGGCAGAGGTGAAGGAATTGGGAATAGGGGATGGAATTTTTGCAGGAGGGTGGGTGGTAGGAGGTGTATTAGCTGTGGGAGTCGGTGGTCTTGAAATGGATGTTGGTTTCCAGGTGGTTGTCAGAGATGGAAACAGAGAGGTCCAGGAAGGAGAGAGCAGTATCAGAGATGGTCCAGGTGAACTTAAGGTTGGGTGGAAGGTGTTGGTGAAGTGGATGAACTGTTTGAGCTCCTTGTGCGAGCATGAGGCAACGCCGATACAGTCATCAATGTAACAGAGGAAGAGGTGGGGAATCGGGCTATTGTAACTACAGAAGAAGGGTTGTTCCACGTAACCTACAAAGAGGGAGGCATAGCTTGGGCCCATGCGGGTACCTATGGCCACCCTCTTCGTCTGTAGGAAGTGGGAGGAATTGAAAGAGAAGTTGTTGAGGGTGAGGACGAGTTCAGCTAGGCGGATGAGGGTGTCTGTGGAAGAGAACTGGCCAGGCATGCGGGACAGGAGGGAGCAGAGGGCCATTAGGCTATCTGCATGGAGAATGCAGGTGTATAAGGACTGGATGTCAATGGTAAAAATGAGGTGTTGGGGACCAGGGAATTGGAAGTTTTGGAGAAAGTGGAGGGCGTGGGTGATGTCACAGACGTAGGTTGGGAGTTCCAGGACCAAAGGGGAGAAAATGGAGTTGAGATAGGTGGAGATAGGTTCAGTGGGCAGGAGCAAGTGGAGACAAAGGGTCGACCAGTGCAGGCGGGTTTGTGGATTTTGGGAAGGAGATAGAAGCGGGCGGTGCGAGGTTGGGGAGTGATGTGGTTGGAGGCTGTGGGTGGGAGGTCACCTGAGGTGATGAGGTTGTGGATGGTTTGGGAGATGATGGTTTGGTGATCGGAGATGGAGTCATGATCAAGGGGGCATAGGGGGAGGTGTCGGAGAGTTGGCCACCGGCCTCGGTGATGTAGAGGTCACCTCTTCCTCTGTGACATTGATGATTGTATCAATGCCGCCTCGTGCTCCCATGAAGAGCTTGAACAGTTCATCCACTTCACCAACACCTTCTACCCCAACCTTAAGTTCACCTGGACCATCTCTGATACCTCTCTCTCCTTCCTAGACCTTTCTGTTTCCATCTCTGGCAACCACCTGAAAACTGACATCCATTTCAAACCTACCAGCTCCCACAGCTACCTCGAATACACCTCCTCCCACCCACCTTCCTGCAATAATGTCATTCCCTATTCCCAATTCTTTTGCCCCAGCCGCATCTGCTCTCAGGGTGAAGCATTACACTCCCGTACATCTCAGATAGCCTCGTTTTTCAAGGACTGCAACATCGCCCCCTTCAGTGGTCAACAACGCCCTCGACCGTGTCTCCCTCATTTCCCGCAAATCAACCTTCACACCCGCCCCCGCAACAACAACCTCACATTTACTTTCTATCCCTGCCTCTTTGGCCGGTCTGTCTCCTCTCCACCTATCTTCTTCTTTGTCCATCTTCTATCCGGCTCCCCCTCTCTCCCTATTTATTTCAGAACCTCTTTCCCCTCCCACATTTCTGAAGAAGGGTTTAGGACCAAAACATCAGCCTTCCTGCTCCTCTGATGCTGCTTGGCCTGCTGTGTTCATCCAGCTCCACACCTTGTTATCTCAGATTCTCCAGCATCTGCAGTTCCTACTATCTCAGGATAATTAATACCATTTGCAAGATGTAATACAGGACAAAATGGACTAATTGGATTGCAGGGTTGGAAATCCTGGAATAAGTCTTAAAATTGTTTCATACTAAACACTAAATTACAAGTTGGATAAACTAATGCATAATTTTATTCCATCGTGCCTACAGTGACAATGTTATAATTTAGCAAAATATTCAATAAGGTACTAATACTTTTTGAAGAGGTTCTATAGGGTTTGATGATTGCCTTAATCTGAAAACTAAAATTCTTGAAAGTGCATGATTTAACATCTTCAGAAATAAAGGCAATCTGTCAGAAATTTCATGAATGATCAACACAGATTAGTGGAAAACTGTGACAATGAAGCTTTGAAATCAAAATGCAAAAGGCACGGAACTGATGAGTCTTTGTCAGACCTACCACAGTCCAAAGATGATCTGACTTTGGAGCCAGATACTCAAATTGTATTGAAAGCAGACATGAGGAACACAGTCAAAATTCTGAGAGGAGAAGGATAACCTTACCACAGGAGAGCAACAAACCTATCCACCTTATAAGGTGCAAACATGCTGAAGACACAAGCCGACATAAATAGTTTTTTTTATTCATCACGGGATGGGGGCATTGCTGACCAGGCAACATTCATTGCCCATCTCTAATTGCCCAGTGGGCAGTTCAGAGTCAACCACATTGCTGTGGGTCTGGAGTCACATGTAGGCCGGACTTGGTAGGAAGGCAGATTTCCTTCCCTAAAGGACATTGGTGAACCGGATGGGTATTTCTGACAATCAGCAGTGGGTTCACTGTCATCCTTTGATTATTAATTCCAGATATTTCATTGAATTCAAGCTCCACGATCTGTTACAGTAGAATTATACGATTTTTCCTTAGAACTCCAACGCTGAAGACTACATTGCAGCATGTAGTTTCTCTGGCCAAAAATTAGACAGAAATCTAAGTGGAATTCCACTCTAATTGGAATTCCGGTAGCATGGTGGCTTATTGGTTAGCACGAGGAACCCGGGCACAATTCCAGCCTTGAGTGCATTTTGCACATTTTCCCCATGTCTGGGTTTCCTCCAGGTGCTCTGGTTTCTTCCCACAGCCCAAAGATCTTGGTGTGCAGATACATAGATCCCTTAAAATGGCCACCCAAGTGGACAGGGTTGTTAAGAAAGCATATGGTGTTTTGGCTTTCATTAACAGGTCGATTGAGTTTAAGAGTCGTGAGATCTTGTTGCAGCTCTATAAAACTTTGGTTAGACCGCACTTGGAATACTGAGTCCAGTTCTGGTCGCCCTATTATAAGAAAGATGTGGATGCTTTGGAGAGGGTTCAGAGGAGGTTTACCAGGATGCTGCCTGGACTGGAGGGCTTAACTTATGAAGAGAGGTTGACTGAGCTCGGTCTCTTTTCATTGGAGAAAAGGAGGAGGAGAGGGGACCTAATTGAGGTATACAAGATAATGAGAGGCATAGATAGAGTTGATAGCCAGAGACTATTTCCCAGGGCAGAAATGGCTAGCACGAGGGGTCATAGTTTTAAGCTGGTTGGTGGAAAGTATAGAGGGGATGTCAGAGGCGGGTTCTTTACACAGAGAGTTGTGAGAGCATGGAATGATTTGCCAGCAGCAGTTGTGGAAACAAGGTCATTGGGGTCATTTAAGAGACTGCTGGACACGCATATGGTCACAGAAATTTGAGGGTGCATACATGAGGATCAATGGTCGGCACAACATTGTGGGCTGAAGGGCCTGTTCTGTGCTGTACTGTTCTATGTTCTATGTTCTATGTTCAGGTTAATGTGGATTGTCTGAGTTAACTTACCCCATATTGTCCAGGGATGTGCAGTTTGGATAGATTAGCCATGGGAAATATTGGGTTATGGGGATGGGGACGGATGAGTGGGCTAAGTGGCCTGCTTCCACACTGTAGAGATTCTATGAGTAGAATGTACAAAATTTTTAACGGCAGTATAAAACTAGTCCTTTTCTTATTGTTAAGTTCTATTTTTGTCTCAGCTCAGATACAAGGCTTAAAGTATCATAGAAAATTCAACTCCATTTATTAAGATTTCAGTGATGTTTATGGGTAATATTTAAATGCCTGCTTTGGAATTAACCATTTTGATACCACCTCCATATTATATTATACATGGATTATCATAATCTGGAAAAGCAGGAATTATTCGCATTCAATGGGTTAACAGCCTCAAACTATTGAGACACATGGGGAATTTGCAACCTTAAATGTCTACTCACACAGGAGATTTGTTTAAATAAAGCCTGTTAACTGTAATCCAATAGAAAGAGAGGATTTTAAAGGTCTGGTAGGTTAAATATTTTTATTGAGGAATATAAATTATTGACTCATGCTTTGACAGCTTTTCGTTATGAGTTGAACTGTTAAGACAATACAGGATACTCATCTTTCTTATTTGAGGGAGGATTTTTTTTAACTGAAAGAAGTACCGTGAGATTTTCCTGAACATTTCCTAATTCCTTCAAAGATAATTTAAATTTCCAATAGTTGATTCTTGTGAGCTATTAAGTCTATATTTTTTTCTTTTAATGAACCATTGCAGTTTAAAATAAAATGATTGCAAACTGTTCTGCTGGTGAATTAGTCACTGAATCTGTGTTATCCTTCATGATACTTAACTAAAATTGCTGGTAACAAGAAGGAACTAAAATGCTTCTGTCACAAAATAATTCAGTTTTTAATAGAGCTAAGTTAAATGCTGAATTAAATTCATAAAGGAAGCCTCTATGCTATTATTTAAAATTCATAATTGCATGGAAAAATGACACATTCCAAAACAGACATTTCGAATGATTAATAATAAAAAATAGAGCACTGACTAAATTCAGCAGGTCTGGAAGCATTTATGGAGGGAGAAATGGAGTTAATGTTTCAAATCCGCTGGGACTCTTCTTCGTACTGGATTTTTCAACTGAACTTGAAACAAAAGCTCTGTTTCTTTTTCCACGGATATTAGCAGACCTGCTGAGCTTCTCCAGCACTTGCTGTTTTTTTTTCCCCCAGATTTCCAGCACCTGCAATTTTTTAGAATTTATTCACAGGATGTCACTGGCTAGGCAGTATTTATTGCCCAACTTAATTTTCAGAGGGCGATTGTGAGTCAACTACATTTGCGGTGGGTCTGGAATCACATGTAGATAGACCAGGCAAGAATGGCAGTTGCCTTTCCTAAATTACATTAGCGAACCAGATGGGTTTTTCCCCCTGACAATGGGTTAATGGTCATCATTAGACTCTTGATTCCAGATATTTATTGAATTCAAATTCCACCATCTGGCATGGTGGGGTTTGAACCGCCTTCCCCAAAACATTATCTGGGTCTCTGGATTAATAGTCCAGCGATAATGCCACTAAGCCATTGCCTCTCCCTTTGCTTTCATTCCAAATCATTAAAGCAGTTCGCGCAGATAAAAAAAATCTGTGCAAGCAGAACAAATGTCTCATTGCAGCCTTATTATCCTGGTAATGTTTCTCAAATATCTTAATTATCTCATCAAAGACGTACAGAACAACATCTCAAAGGTTGTAGGTGACACAAGGCTTGGAAGTGTGAGGAAGATAGTAACATACTTCAGGAAGACATAGAAAGACTGGTGAAATTGAAAGACAAATGGCAGATGAAATTTCATTCAGAGAAGTATGAAGTGATGCATTTTGGCAGGAAGAATGAGATCCCACTTGGAAATAGACACTAAATGGTACGATTTAAAATTGGATTCCGGAACAGATGAAACTGAGGATGGATGCAGCCAAACATTTGAAGGTGGCAGGACATGTTAAGGATTGTTGAAAGGCTTATAGCCATCTCAGTTTCATGAAAAGAAGCATTGATAAATTACGAAAGTGATGAAATTTTGGTCACCGACAGTGGTTTGGTCTCAGCTGAAGTATTGTGCTCAGTAATGGGCAAACCGTTTTAGCAAGGACGTCAAGACATTGCAGAATAAATTAGTAACAATCGTACTAAGAATACCAGGAATGAGGCCATTTAAGGAGCTGGAGTTGTTCTCTTTGGAGCAGAGAAATTCGAAGAAGATTTTACAGAGATATTGAAAATCACAAAAGGTTTTTGAGGAACAACACTGTTTGTATGGCAGAGGTAGGTTCAGCTGAGGCATTCAAGAGGGCATTGAATGATTATGTAAACAGAAACAATACACAGGATTATGGGAAACAGTCAAGAGTTTGTCACTAAGTTAAAATAATCAGAGAATCAGGACAGATGTGATGGGCTGAATGGCCTCATTCTGCACTATAATAATTCTGTGATTCTATGAAGCAAAGATAAAGTGCTTCCAGTTGAAGAAGGATCAATAAGAAGAAGTCACACATTTCAACTGATTGGCAGAAGAGCAAGAGATCTTTAAAGTTGTTGAGATGAAACACATGTTGCTGAAGCTTTCATATTGCGTTCATCAGGACAAATGCAAGAACGCCAAATTTCAAACAATCACAGCCAGTTTTATTATAGAGCAAAAGATTGCTGATTGGTTGGCAAGTCTTTTTGTAGCTACTGAACTGATTTGCTCGAGAACGCACTGGCTGAGAGGCAATAGAAAAATGATTAATAATAGTTTTCAATGGAGAACTTGATAAGTAGATAAAGGGAGAAATAAATACTGGGCTGTGGGGAAAGTGCAATGGAATGTGACCAACTGGACAATTCTGCCTAAGAATTGGTACAGTTATCATAGAATGATTTGTCTTCTTCTGCCCGGACTCAATGATCTGACACTGAGAACAAGAATTCTTGTGAAGCATGAACAGAATTTGTCCAGTGTCTACAAAAAGCGATTAGAAGTACCATTGAATTAGACGTAAGTTGACATCACAATTTTAATTAGCAAAACTCAGTGGAACTGTTGTGCAACATTTTACTGAACAAGAGAAGGGATGTTTTCAGTTTTTAAAATATTTTATTACTGGAATATATTTGCAAGTCAAGAAATGTGTTACATTGGAATTACTATTCGAATACAAAATCTCATTTTATCATCTACCTCAAACCTGATGAGAGCAAGCATACAAGCATATCAAATGACAGTCTTGTGGGGCAATGGTAAAATCCCTACTCTGAGACAGGAGGCCCAGATTCATGTCATAACAGTTCCAGAGGTGTGTAATACTATTTGTGCACAGGTTAATTAAAAAGTATCCACAAGCATATTTAACAAAATGCATTAAGAGTTAAATTCTGCAAGTCAGCTACATTAGATTATTTGCTGCATGAAATTGCCCAAACATGAATAACGTAATAATTTTAAGGACAAGCAAATGCATTAAAATGATTAACTGTTATTCAGATGTCCTTATTCTCTCCTTTAGATCCATACAAGAATTAATTCCCAACAATTCTGCATGACTAATGAGTGATATTTATTTATACAGTCATTATGCCTAGAAATTTTAAATTAGGAGATGTAAACATTTGAAATTGTTTGATCACACCTTCAAAGCACTGTGCTTTAAATGACAATAATACCGTAATCCACCATAAAGTTTAAACCTTGTAGTATCGCTAGGTATAAGTGAAATCCTGAACCATCAGTGGTCATTTATAAGGTCCACCTTCAACTTTATTTCATCCAAGTGATTAAGTAGTCAATTTGTTCGCTTGACTGTTTGCTCCAGTTTCCAACAGATAAATTAATTGCCTTTTGGATCAGTGTGTCATCATGCAAATTCATGACGGGTGTTGGGGTTGGGAGGGGGTGGTGGGTGGAGGGATGGTAATTCACCAAGCTAGATTTTCTGTGGGCCTCTTTGTCCTGTCATCGTGATCTTGATTCCAGTCATAAGGATGTGGCCATTACCATATTAGGGCAGGACTACAGAGGCATCCACAAGTGTTGGATGTTGCTAATCGTGCTATCTGGTTGAAAAGTTGCGGATTTGCATTGTCTCCCACGATGAAGCATATATCTAGGATGAACAGCCATTTGAAATCTTCGTAGGGCTGATGGAATTATGTGCAAGCTTACCCCTTGTAGGGACTGCAGAGGTGAAATATGTGAGTGCAAATCTTCTTTTCATTCCTCTTCCCTGTACCAAGCAGATGGTTCATCCAGATAGTTTCATAAAAATTCATTCCCTCCATTATGGACACTCAGTAGCAGCAGTGTGTACTATCTACAAGATGCACTGCAGCAATTCACCAATTCTCCTTAGACAACATCTTAAGCACGACCAGTTCCATTGAGAAAGACAGGAGATATGGGAACATCACAAGCTACACATTCCCCTCCAAACCACTCACAACCCTGACTTGGAAATATATAACCATTCAGTGTCACTGGGACAAAATCCTGGGATTCCCTTTCTGACAGCATTGTGGGCCTACTTACAGCATGTGAACTGCACCAATTGAAGAAGGCAACTCACCATCAACTTCTTAAAGGCAACTAGGAATGGGCAATAATCTGCTGATCCAGACAGCAACACCCACATCCCATGATTGAATAAAAAGGAATCTTTCTTGTCAGTGCAGACTTGATGGGTTGAAGGCCCCTTGTTGTATTGCATAACTCTGTGACATCTCTCCAAAAAGTATCATCTCAGCCTTTTCCACATTTACTAGCCATGTAAAATACTCATTCTTGATTATTTACTATGCCTCCACACTGGCAAGGCACACAATTCAAGCAGTGATGTAAAATTCAAACTCTTGTCAATTGTCATGTTGAAAAGTCTTTACTTAATCATTATTTTGAACAATTATGGGATGTTAGTAGGACTCTTGAGCAGTCTCGAAATTTACACTGTCTTCAACACTTTTCCCTCCTTGCGAGAAAAGTGTTTCATGAAAGAGGAGGATGTACAGTCATTCATCCATTTCCTTGAGGATTCCATTCCTGAGAAAACACACAAATGAAACTCAAGAGAGCAAAACTCATTAAAAATAGATTAAAAATCATGGGTATGCGAGTTCTGTCCCCGGATAAACGAATCCACGATTGACGATTTTGCTGATTTTGAGGATTTACCGTATTCACAGCTTCATAACCTTGTATCTATTGAGGACTATTATAATTCTTATAGTATTTGGAATCTTTTTCCACTTGATTAACCTCACACATGCATGTGATCAAGCATAAGACGATGACATATGATGCGGGGGAAATTGTACCCACAAGGTCGTTTTTTTTGGCATAGATGTGAGAAATTTTGCATTCCCATTAGAAAGATAATTACTCTCATTTGCTTTTGTATGGATGCAATTAAACCTGAGAGCCACCATGCCTCACATCAGGTTGAGATTGAATTTAGAGCTTTGTGTAGAATCCTAATTTTCTGAAGAAGGATCCCGACCCGAAATTTCAACATTCCTGCTCCTCTGATGCTGCCTGGCTTGCTGTGTTCCTCCAACTCCACACTGTGCTATCTCTGACTCCAGCATCCGAAGTTCTTGCTATCTTTGAAAGGAATGTTGAATGTTTTGTACCATTTAGATAGAACATAGAACAGTGCAGAACAGGAATGAGACCTTCAGCCCATGATGTTGTGCTGAACATGATGCCAAATTAAATTAATCTTTTCTATCCTTTATCCATATCCTTCCATTCTTTGCAAATTTATGTGCTTATCTAAAATCCTTTAAATGCCCCTGTCATATCTGCCTCCACTACCACCCCTGGCAGTGCTTTCCTGACTCCTACCACTCTTTGTGTAAAAAAGTTGCCCCTCACATCTCCTTTGAATTTTCCCCTTCTCATTTAAATGCATAATGAAACAATGATTCCATAATGAAAGAGTCAGTAACTGGCAAAATAACTAGTAAAATACCCACAAGGGAATGAGTAAAAATATCCTTAACTGCAACAATTTATGATGACAGCTTGGAAATCGGAGTATAACTTTCAAAAGAGGATTATATAAAAGAGGTGAAAATTGCAGAGCCAGAGTGAAAGAGCAGGGGAGTGAAACTATTTAAGTATTTCACATAAGCTGGAACAGGTACAATGGGCTGAATGGCCTCTTTATGGTCTACATCATTCTATAAATGCATGAATTATTATGTTTATATTTGGAAGTATACGACTGCATAATAGTTTCACACAGACACACCAAGAAAGTCAGATACTGCTTCCATTGTTCTTGAGAGAGTCTTGGAAGAAATTTCTTTTACATTCCTAAGAAAATTATGACTGCTTTTGGAATCAACACACCTTCGGGTGAGATTTCATCTGCACACCAAGTAACAAACCTGTAAAATTCGTCATAAAACCTGGGCATATAGCACGTAGCTAAAATTCAGATTCCCAGCCTTACATTTTCAAGTAATAACCTGTGGCAAAAAAGCAGTGATGTAAGTTGATGGTCAAGATAATATATTCCTTCCCTAATGTTTGGTTTCTTAGCAACAATAGCTTGCTATCAACTTGAAGGCTTCAGGAGTCTGCCAGTTGTGAACAAAGCAACCCGAAATTTTATGTGAAACATTATAAAAACTAACTCAGGAGCATGATACACATCAATTTTGATTTGATTTCAGCTTCACAAGTACTAATGCCCAGCCATAAATGGACTGATTGTAATATCTGTTGTTCTAAAGAATAGATCATTGTATTGATGTTTTTCACCATTTTAATACTCATGTATCCCTCTCCCAAAATAAAAGATGTTTCTCTCAATAACTCATTACACGTGCATTAAATTGTTACAAGTTTTGTGATCAGTTGGAACAGAAAAAACTTTCCTGTGTCTCTCCAGTTAACTGTTTATGAATAGAACATAGAACATAGAACATAGAACAGTACAGCACAGAACAGGCCCTTCAGCCCACAATGTTGTGCCGACCATTGATCCTCATGGATGCACCCTCAAATTTCTGTGACCATATGCATGTCCAGCAGTCTCTTAAATGACCCCAATGACCTTGCTTCCACAACTGCTGCTGGCAACGCATTCCATGCTCTCACAACTCTCTGCGTAAAGAACCTGCCTCTGACATCCCCTCTATACTTTCCACCAACCAGCTTAAAACTATGACCCCTCGTGCTAGCCATTTCTGCCCTGGGAAATAGTCTCTGGCTATCGACTCTATCTATGCCTCTCATTATCTTGTATACCTCAATTAGGTCCCCTCTCCTCCTCCTTTTCTCCAATGAAAAGAGACCGAGCTCAGTCAACCTCTCTTCATAAGATAAGCCCTCCAGTCCAGGCAGCATCCTGGTAAACCTCCTCTGAACCCTCTCCAAAGCATCCACATCTTTCCTATAATAGGGCGCCCAGAACTGGACGCAGTATTCCAAGTGCGGTCTAACCAAAGTTTTATAGAGCTGCAACAAGATCTCACGACTCTTAAACTCAATCCCCCTGTTAATGAAAGCCAAAACACCATATGCTTTCTTAACAACCCTGTCCACTTGGGTGGCCATTTTAAGGGATCTATGTATCTGCACACCAAGATCCCTCTGTTCCTCCACGCTGCCAAGAATCCTATCCTTAATCCTGTACTCAGCTTTCAAATTCGACCTTCCAAAATGCATCACCTCGCATTTATCCAGGTTGAACTCCATCTGCCACCTCTCAGCCCATCTCTGCATCCTGTCAATGTCCCGCTGCAGCCTACAACAGCCCTCTACACTGTCAACGACACCTCCGACCTTTGTGTCGTCTGCAAACTTGCTGACCCATCCTTCAATTCCCTCGTCCAAGTCATTAATAAAAATTACAAACAGTAGAGGCCCAAGGACAGAGCCCTGTGGATAGGTTCGAGTTAAAGTTCTATCTGAGCTACAAAGTTTGGAAAATATTGTTTTCTGACTCAGATATGATAATACAGAAACACAGAATTGTTATGATGCAGAAAGAGGTTATTCAGCCCATCGTACATACATCAGCTCTATTACCTAGTGCCAATCACTTGCACTTACCACATATCCCTGCAATCCATTGCGATCCACATAACCATCTCATCCTTTTCATCATTGGCGGCCCCTCGCAGATGAGAACAACTCTTCCACTCTCAGGGCAAGTCTGTAGGTGGCTGTAGAGACCAATGCAGCTAACGCAGTCTCTGTTACTCTTGGACCCAAAGTGGGAAGGGGGAAGTGGGGCATTGATGTGGTGGCACGCTCCCTTTACTGTTTACACCTGGCTTCTGCTTTTCCCCAACTCCAAGTCTCGAGGCGCTCAATGCCATCCCAGATGCTCCTCCTCCACTTTGGATTGTTTGGGGCCAGTGATTCCCAGGTGTCTGTGGGAATGCTGCACTTCCCCAGTGAGGCCTTGAGTGTACAATTGAAGCACTTCTTCTGTTCACCTGGAGCTCCCCTGCCGTTTTGAAGCTGGGAGTAGAGTGCCCGCTTAGGAAGTCTTGTGTCAGTCATGGGGATGGCATACCCAGCTCATTACAGCCAATCCACAAAACCATCTCATGCCCTCCTGAACCTGCCTCTACCACAGTTCCAGACACTGCATTCCATACCCTAACTACTCTCTGAGTGAAAAAGTTTCTTCTCATATCACTCTTGCTTAGTTTGCACCTCATTTTAAATCCATTCCCTCTTGTTTTTGTTTCTTTCACAAGCGAGAAAAGTTTCATCTGACTTACTCAGGTGAGTCCACCCATGCTTTTGAAAAAATCTCCTCTCATCCTTCTTCTCTCCAGAGATAACAGTTACAACTTCTTCAACTCATCCTCAAAGCTGAAGTTTCTCATTCCTGGAACCATTCCAATAAATCTGGTCAATTACTTCTGATGGGAGGCCAAAATATCTAAAAGGATATATACCAGCACCATCTCAGACGACGAGCCCACTAAAAATCTGGGCCATGATTTGTAAACAGAAATGTGCCGATAAACTTACATACTGTAAGTCTTTCAGTAATAGCCTCTTGAATTCCCTCAACAAACCTCCCCATCTCTATACTACTCTCTTTTAAGACACTCATTAAAACCTATACTTTGACCAAGATGCTAATCAGAGGCCATTACACATCCATGCCAAATTCTGGTTGGTAAAGTTCCTGTTGAGTACCTTGTGGAGTTTTAGGTATAAAAGATTCTATACAAATGCAGACAGTTTGTTAAAGTTACTAAACTCACTGAGCTAGTCCAACGTGAATGCAAGGGTAAAGAAAGTGTTTTGGTCATGTTAATGTTCTGTTTGCAGGGACGAGAGGGAAAATTGTGAGTTTGAAAATGGGGCTATTGGTAGCAGGAAAAACACCATTTCCTTCATTTTGGGACTTTTACACATTTCTTTGTTTTCCCCCACAACTCTCATGTACATCAATTTTAGGGTGAGAGGAGAAGGATTCAGTAGGGATTTCAGAGGCAATGTTTTTGCACAGAGGGTGATTCACATGTGGAATGAACCAGAGAAAGTTGTGAATGTAGGTACAGTTACAACCTTTAAATGACATTTGGACAGGCACATGAATAAGACAGGTTTAGAGGGAAATATTAAATACAAAGCAAAAGAACTGTGGATGCTGGAAATCAGAGGCAAAAATAGAAATTGCTGGAAAAGCTCAGCAGGTCTGACAGAAGGTTATGAGGAAGGGTCACTTGACCCTAAACACTAACTCTGATTTCTCCCCAAGGTTTAGAGGGATGTGGGCCAAACACAGGCAAATAGGACTCGTTTAGTTTGGGAAAGCTGATCAGCATGGCCAAGTTGGACCAAAGGGTCTGTTTCCATGCTGTATGGCTCTATGACTGTATCTCATTGAATTTTAGGCAATACTTAGCATCTTCATTGATATGTGCTTACAGTTTATTGGTGTATGTTGATGCGTTAATGAATTATTCACCTCCTTTTCCAGCTGAATAATATATGGTTTGACATTTTGTCATCATCCATCACAAATGCTGTGATATACATTTCAACAGAGGTAACATTCGTGCCATGATGTGGCATATAAATTGCCTGATTGAAAGATTAGTAGTATTTCTTTTAAGAGGCACGAGATTTAAGAGTTCCTTTCTTTAGAATTTAGAGGGCAGTTGCAAAGTTCTAATGAGTTAGAGAGCAGCTGGGATTGCTGTGGATAATTCATGCATTAACATACTTTTGATAAACTTTTCATCATCTCTGTTCACAATTAAGCCAAGTAAAAATGCAATGAGCCTTGCATTAAATAGGGCTCATTATTTCTTATGTGACTGTAACATCTGCTAATGTTTGTCTTGCTGTGTGGTCAATTATTCTCGACAGATAAATTGATTTAATCCTCTTGGCAATGGGGATAGCACATATATGTCTCCCCACTGTTTAATTCTGCCTATATCTCACCAGTGTGTCAGCCATTCCTGTCTTTTCAGATGGACGGTTAATCGCTACATTGAAGTCATCAATAAAGAGGACAGAAGCAACTTTAAAGGCAGTGGTCATTGATGAAGGTGAGAACTAGAGTTGCATCAAGGGCACTCCCTTTAGAAGTTTCAGGTTCAGCCTTGTGATATGAAAGAAAATGCTCTTTTATCATTATTCAACATTTGCTTTCCCTGAGGATTTCAGACAATCAGTTCAGTAGCTATCATGTGTGCTACAGGAGGTCAGCCTCTCAATGAAGTTTGAAGTGAAGGTTGCAGAGATGTTAAGGGCTCTTAGCCCATCTCCAGTTAGCAAAATGACAGTAACAAATATAGAAGGAAATGGCTAACAGCTATTCAAGATTTATTTATTCAATGGGACTTCTCACTTCTTCAATGTTCGCATGCAGAGCTGGCTGAAACACCAATGAAATACAAACAGAACATTTCATTCTCAATATACATGGTGCATCAGTGCTAAGCGTGCCGGGAATGTTCACAGCATCTTTGGCATTTGTATGATAGAATCACAGAATCCCTACAGTGGCTGAGAAGCATCCCACACAGAGCCAAACCCCCACCCTATCCCCGTAACCCTGTATTTCCCATGGCTAATCCACCTAACTCAGACGCCTCTGGATGCTATGGGCAATTTAGCATGGCAAAACCACCTAACCTACACACCTATGGGCTGTGGGAGGAAACCGGAAGCGCCGGGAGGAAACCCACATAGACAATGTGCAAACTCCGCAAAGGCAGACACCCGAAACTGAAATTAAGCTTAGTTCCCTAGCTGTGAGGCAGCTGTGTGCTAAACGCTGAGCCACCATATCTCCAGCCTCAGAATGAAACAATCCAGATTCACAAGAGCCTCTGAGGCTTGGGATCTCTTATTTCCGTGGATTCTGTCCCCACGTTGACTGCCCTAATTCAGTTTAAACTCGCCTTTATAACACTCAGGTTCATAAAATTATAAACAGTGAAAAGACAGCATCGCCATCCGCAAATCAGAATGGCCGTTGAAAGGACTATAAAAATCATGATGACCGTGACTCAGTTGATAGGTTTTTATTTGAAAAGTTATTTAACTAATTGGATTTAAATCCCTCAGACACAGGGCATAATTTGAACTCATGTCTCTGGATCATTAGATATGAGTTCATATCCTGCCACAGCAGCTGGGAAATTTAACTTCAATTAATCAAATAAAGTATGGAATAAAAAGCTAGTGTCGGTAATCATGACCAAATCATTGTTGTAAAAATCCATTTATTTTACTAATGTCTTTTGCAGAAGGAAATTTGCTGTCCTTATCTTTGAAACTGTAGAGAAAAGGTCTGATGTACATGGTTTCTGGAAAAACTGCAGGCTTTTGTCAGTTATCCCCAAGATGCCTCAGATCAGTTGATTAGAATTGAATGGTTTTTATTGATATTTGAAAAACATTGCATCAAACTGGCTCGAGTAAATGTCAATTGAAAGCAAAACACCATGGATGCTGGAAGTCTGAAACTAACATGAAGAATGCTGGAGAAATTTGGCAGCATTCTGAATGGTTCTGAAGAAGAGCCCTACAAGTCTTGGAGCATTAACTCTGTTTCTCTCTTCGCAGATGCTGCAAGACTTGCAGAGTTTCCCCAGCATTCTCTGTGTTTGTCTGAAGTCAGTGTCAATGATCGGGAATAGGATGTCTCCTTCTCTTCATCGGGGAGACCCAGCGGAGGCTCAGAGACCGCTTTGTGGAGCACCTACGCTCTGTTCACGACAAACGATAACGCCTCCCAGCCATGAACCACTTAAACTACCTCTCCCTCTCCTTGGACGACAGGTCCATCCTGGGCCTCCTCCAGTGTCACAACGATGGCACCTGGAAACTGGAGGAAAAGCACCTCATATTCTGCCTTGGAGCCCTACAACCCAATGATCTCACTGTGGATTTTATGAGCTTCAAAATCTCCACACCCCCCGGCCTCATCCCAAGGCCAGCTCCCCTTCTCACTCCTGCCTCCTAAACCTGCCCGTCTTCTCTCCCACCTAACTGCTACCCCCTCCTCACTGACCAACTCCCATCCCAACTTCCTATGTACATTTACTTTTACTAGCTTCATCCCCACCTCCCTGGCCAGTCTGTCTTCTCTCCACCTATCTGCTCCATTATCTACCTTCCTTACCTCCTTCCCTCTCTCTATTTATTTGAGAGTCCCCTTCCACTGCCCCAATTCTGAAGAACGGTCCGGACCCGAAACATCAGCTTTCCTGCTGCCTGGCCAGCTGTGTTTGTCTAGCTCCACACCTTTTCCCACAAATTATTACCTGGGTCTCTGGATTAATAGCCTTGTGATAATACCAGATATAACATTGTCCAATGATATCTGCACAATAGATGCCTTGAGATCATAGAACATAAGTCAAGTCTCCTCTTATGTCACCACCCTTATTATTAATGATCAATTTTGAGGCATCTAAAGAACCAGCATAAAATATTTTAGAATGCTTGCAGTTTATCATCTTGAAACTAATCTTAACATACATAACAGTTTGTAGAATATGCCAATGCACAAGGTAGTGAAGGTGAGATGACCTGAAGAATCAGATAGGTAAGGGATGTTGCAAATTGGGTGGAAGGGTCTGATTTCACCCACTGTGCAAGTCATGTTTACTTCTGAGACACGAATGATCTTGTAATTGGTCAAAAGTCTTGACCAGATAATTCCTTTCCTGTCTACAAGCATTGATTCCATTCAGTATCCCACAGCAAATGCAGAGGAGGAAAAACATGATCGGAAGTAAACTGACCGAATTGACTAGATCAACAACAAACTAAAATGCATCAGAGAACATGCAACATGTTCGACATCTCAAGTTGGGACCAGTTTTCCTGTAATTTACTTGTCACCTTTAATAGAATGCAGGGTCAATGCATTTTCATGACAGGAGTGTCTTTTAGAAAATCTAGATAGGTCTGCATTGGGAAGTTAAGATTTGCGGAAGTCATTATTAAACTGCAAATAAAGAAAGCACTCAATTACTGCCACATGGCTATACTGGGAAGATTTAATTTTTATAATGCTTTCCGTTCTACTCAGAGTCTGATTAAGAGGATTGTTAGAGCATGGAGTGCTTGATTATAATGCTAGTGGAAGCAAAATTCATATTAGATTTCAAATAAACAAATCCATTGAATATATGAGAGTAGTTCTTACATGTTGAAAAGAGTGAAAGAAAAATGCAAGAAAATGTGTCTGATAGGATGGCTTTTTAAGAGCCAACACAGACACAAAGTCATGATTGGCTCCTTCTGTGTTGTAACAGTCTGTGATTATGTAGCACACTTGAAAGAACAGATCTGAAATATTTTACTTATTAGAAATAACATTTGGAGTGTGATCCATGTTGGAGATATTTTTAATCTGCTGTGCACAATTTTTACATTATGTATACACAGCAGTTCAGCTAAGCTAGGTTTGGCTGTTTAATAGGGTCACATTATTTGCAAATGCTATTCACGTATAAATAGCAACTGCACATTAAGAAAGTAATATTTATCAATGCTTCTATCATGGTTTTACTAATCACATTATATATGCCTGTCCTTATTGATCAAGATACTATATTAAATGTACTTTCTGTATTAAAATGTTTCTTGCAAAAGCTTTCCGCAAAAACCCTGTAATAAAAATTTCTTCATTACCTCTAAAAACATATTAATTTTATTGAATGGATTTATTTAATGAATCATAATTTTAATTTTGATGACCGTACCAGTTGTGTCCTTTTAACGTTAACAAGCAACTTTTAAAACATACGCATATAGGAATAAAAATATACTATATAGCCTTGTTAACAAAGTGTGGAGCTGGATAAACACAGCAGGCCAAGTAGCATCTTAGGAGCACAGATGCTGCTGGGCCTGCTGTGTTCATCCAGCTCCACACTTTGTTACCTCTGATTCTCAGCATCTGCAGTTCCCATTATCTCTATATAGCCTTGTGCCTGTTTTGCCATTCAATTAAATCATGGCTGATAACTATATTAACTCAATAGATTTGCTTCTAAATCTTTGTACACAGCTTAACAACAGAAACAAAGGTAAAATGAAAATACTGGAAATCAAAATGCAGCATGTTAGAAATGTTTGCGATTCCAGCTCTGGTCAAAATCCATCAACCTCTATCTGGAGATTTTCAATTATATAGAATCTATAGAACATTACAGCACAGTTCAGGCCCTTCAGCCCTCGATGTTGTGCCGACCTGTCATATCGATCTCAAGCCCATCTAACCTACACTATTCCATGTACGTCCATATGCTTGTCCAATGACGACTTAAATGTACCTAAAGTTGGCGAATCTACTACCGTTGCAGGCAAAGCGTTCCATTCCCTTATTACTCTCTGAGTAAAGAAACTACCTCTGACATCTGTCCTATATCTTTCACCCCTCAATTTGAAGCTGTGCCCCCTCGTGCTCGCTGTCACCATCCTAGGAAAAAGGCTCTCCCTATCCACCCTATCTAACCCTCTGATTATTTTATATGTTTCAATTAAGTCGCCTCTCAACCTTCTTCTCTCTAATGAAAACAGCCTCAAGTCCCTCAGTCTTTCCTCATACGACCTTCCCTCCATACCAGGCAACATCCTAGTAAATCTCCTCTGCACGCTTTCCAAAGCTTCCACATCCTTCTTATAATGCGGTGACCAGAACTGTACGCACCAGAGTTTTGGACAGCTTCACCATAAACTCTTGGTTCCGGAACTCGATCCCTCTATTAATAAAAGCTAAAACACTGTATGCCTTCTTAACAGCCCTGTCAACCTGGGTGGCAACTTTCAATGATCTGTGTACATGAACACCGAGATCTCTCTGCTCATCTACATTACTAAGAATCTTACCATTAGCCCTGTACTTTGCCTTCTGGTTACTCCTACCAAAGCGCATCACCTCACACTTGTTGCATCACCTCACACTTGTCATGACAGGCTTTTGTGGAAAGTATCCTAGATTTTCACTTACACTTTGGTGCCAATATCATCCTTGAATAGTCTAGCTCTAACTTTAAACTAAGCCTATACTCAGGACTCGCCCATCAGAGAATATCTTTTTTCTAGAGCCCAAGAGCTCCTTCAATCATTTTTGGGTCAGTTGGATTAAGACATCCAAGCTGTAAAGGCAAGTCTCTGCCTCTTCTAAAAAAATGTCAGAAAACCCAAAATCAGAATCAGCTGCAAAGATGTTTCTTGACTGAAATATTATTAGAATTTGGTAAAGTCAAATATCCGGGATTCTAACCAACTCTCATTTGAACGGAAGTCCGATTTAGCGCCATATTGATTCTCTGACTATCAACATTGTCAATTTGATTGTGAGAAATCTTCAGCTTTTTTTTAATCCTTTGAGCCCAGTCTATAGTCTCATTACAATGTTTTACCATTTACCTTATTTTAAAAGACCCTTATTAACTTTGCAGATCTGAGTTGAGTCTATGTTGTGTATGTTTGAGATACAGGGATTTAGTGTAATTCTGAACATTAGCGTAGCTGATAACCAGGTTTGCCACCTGTTTGAAGAATCAGTTTGATTCAATAAGCATGTTATTTCTGAATAGTAAAGGTTTGGAGGGATGTGGGCTGCTCCTGGCCCATTACACTTCTAAATCTTTCTTATTCATGTACTTATCCAAATGTCTTTTAAACGTTGTAATTGTATCCACATCCACCACCTCTTCAGGAAGTTCATTCCACACGCGAACTACCCACCTTACATAACAATTCCCATCCATGTTTTTTATTAAACCTCTCTCCTCGCACCTTAAAAATGTGCCCCCTTGTCACAGAATTCGACATCCTAGGGAAAAGACATCCACCATGAACCCTATCTACACTCTTCACGATTTTGTAAACTTGTGTAAGGTCACCTCTCAGACTCTTACATTCCAGTGAAAAACATCCCAGCCTATCCAGAGATAATGGGAACTGCAGATGCTGGAGAATTCCAAGATAATAAAATGTGAGGCTGGATGAACACTGCAGGCCAAGCAGCATCTCAGGAGCACAAAAGCTGACGTTTCGGGCTAGACCCTTCATCAGAGAGGGGGATGGGGAGAGAGAACTGGAATAAATAGGGAGAGAGGGGGAGGCAGACCGAAGATGGAGAGTAAAGAAGATAGGTGGAGAGAGTATAGGTGGGGAGGTAGGGAGGGGATAGGTCAGTCCAGGGAAGACGGACAGGTCAAGGAGGTGGGATGAGGTTAGTAGGTAGATGGGGGGTGAGGCTTGGGGTGGGAGGAAGGGATGGGTGAGAGGAAGAACCAGTTAGGGAGGCAGAGATAGGTTGGACTGGTTTTGGGATGCAGTGGGTGGGAGGGAAGAGCTGGGCTGGTTGTGTGGTGCAGTGGGGGGAGGGGACGAACTGGGCTGGTTTAGGGATGCAGTAGGGGAAGGGGAGATTTTGAAACTGGTGAAGTCCACATTGATACCATTAGGCTGCAGGGTTCCCAGGCGGAACATGAGTTGCTGTTCCTGCAACCTTCGGGTGGCATCATTGTGGCAGTGCAGGAGGCCCATGATGGACATGTCATCTAGAGAATGGGAGGGGGAGTGGAAATGGTTTGCGACTGGGAGGTGCAGTTGTTTGTTGCGAACTGAGCGGAGGTGTTCTGCAAAGCGGTCTCCAAGCCTCCGCTTGGTTTCCCCAATGTAGAGGAAGCCACACCGGGTACAGTGGATGCATTATACCACATTGGCAGATGTGCAGGTGAACCTCTGCTTAATGTGGAATGTCATCTTGGGGCCTGGGATAGGGGTGAGGGAGGAGGTGTGGGGGCAAGTGTAGCATTTCCTGCGGTTGCAGGGGAAGGTGCCGGGTGTGGTGGGGTTGGAGGGCAGTGTGGAGCGAACAAGGGAGTCACAGAGAGAGTGGTCTCTCCGGAAAGCAGACAGGGGTGGGGATGGAAAAATGTCTTGGGTGGTGGGGTCGGATTGTAAATGGCGGAAGTGTCGGAGGATGATGCGTTGTATCCGGAGGCTGGTGGGGTGGTGTGTGAGAACGAGGGGGATCCTCTTGGGGCGGTTGTGGCAGGGGCAGGGTGTGAGGGATGTGTTGCGGGAAATACGGGAGACGCGGTCAAGGGCGTTCTCGATCACTGTGGGGGGAAAGTTGCAGTCCTTGAAGAACTTGGACATCTGGGATGTGCGGGAGTGGAATGTCTTATCGTGGGAGCAGATGCAGCGGAGGCGGAGGAATTGGGAATAGGGGATGGAATTTTTGCAGGAGGGTGGGTGGGAGGAGGTGTATTCTAGGTAGCTGTGGGAGTCGGTGGGCTTGAAATGGACATCAGTTATAAGCTGGTTGCCTGAGATGGAGACTGAGAGGTCCAGGAAGGTGAGGGATGTGCTGGAGATGGCCCAGGTGAACTGAAGGTTGGGGTGGAAGGTGTTGGTGAAGTGGGTGAACTGTTCGAGCTCCTCTGGGGAGCAAGAGGCGGCGCCGATACAGTCATCAATGTACCGGAGGAAGAGGTGGGGTTTGGGGTCTGTGTAGGTGCGGAAGAGGGACTGTTCCACGTAACCTACAAAGAGGCAGGCATAGCTGGGGCCCATGCGGGTGCCCATGGCCACCCCCTTAGTCTGTAGGAAGTGGGAGGAGTCAAAAGAGAAGTTGTTGAGGGTGAGGACGAGTTCAGCTAGGCGGATGAGGGTGTCAGTGGAGGGGGACTGGTCGGGCCTGCGGGACAGGAAGAAGCGGAGGGCCTTGAGGCCATCTGCATGCGGAATGCAGGTGTATAGGGACTGGACGTCCATGATGAAGATGAGGTGTTGGGGGCCAGGTAATTGGAAGTCCTGGAGGAGGTGGAGGGCGTGGGTGGTATCACAGACGTAGGTGGGGAGTTCCTGGACCAAAGGGGAGAAAATTGAGTCCAGATAGGTGGAGATGAGTTCGGTTGGGCAGGAGCAGGCTGAGACGATGGGTCGACCAGGGCAGGCAGGTTTGTGGATTTTGGGAAGGAGATAGAAACGGGCCGTGCGGGGTTGGGGAACAATGAGGTTGGAGGCTGTGGGTGGGAGGTCCCCTGAGGTGATGAGGTCATGAATGGTGTTGGAGATGATGGTTTGGCGCTCGGGTGTGGGGTCATGATCGAGGGGGCGGTAGGAGGTGGTGTCGGAGAGTTGGCGTCTGGCCTCGGCGATGTAGAAGTCAGTGTGCCATACTACCACTGCGCCACCCTTGTCTGCGGGTTTGATGGTGAGGTTGGGGTTGGAGCGGAGGGAGCGGAGGGCTGCCCGTTCTGCGGGGGAGAGGTTGGAGTGGGCGAGAGGGGTGGAGAGGTTGAGGCGGTTAATTTCTCGATGGCAGTTGGAGATGAAGAGGTCAAGGGAGGGTAGGAGGCCTGGGGGTGGTGTCCAGGAGGAGGCCTTGTGTTGGAAGCGGGTGAAGGGGTCAGTGGATGGACGGTTAGGCTCCCGGTTGAAGAAGTAGGCATGGAGGCGAAGGCCGCGGAAAAACTACTCTATGTCCGACCGTGACTGGTATTGGTTGATGTGTGGTTGTAGGGAGACAAAGGTGAGCCCCTTGCTCAGGACTGGCCGTTCGTCTTCAGTTAGTGGAAGGTCTGGGGGGATGGTGAAGATTCGGCAGGGCTCAGGGTGGCTGTCTTCTCTGGGGTTGCTGGCTGTGGAGGTTGTGGGCGGAGTGATGAGGTCATCGGCCGTGGGCAGGGTTCCGTCGGCGTCGGCTGTGGGCGGGGTTCTGTCGGCGTCGGCCGTGGGCGGGGTTTCGTCGGCGGTTGGAGGATCGGGGTGGGCGGCAGCAGCTGCGGTGAGGGTGGTGTGTGAAGTGTTGTGCCTGGGAGTGGAGGTGGTGACTGCAGCAGCGGTTCCGGAGTTTCTGTGGCCAACAAACCCGCAGACAAGGGTGGCGCAGTGGTAGTATGGCGCACTGACCTCTACATCGCCGAGGCCAGACGCCAACTCTCCGACACCACCTCCTACCGCCCCCTCGATCATGACCCCACACCCGAGCACCAAACCATCATCTCCAACACCATTCACGACCTCATCACCTCAGGGGACCTCCCACCCACAGCCTCCAACCTCATTGTTCCCCAACCCCGCACGGCCCGTTTCTATCTCCTTCCCAAAATCCACAAAATCCACCTGCCCTGGTCGACCCATCATCTCAGCCTGCTCCTGCCCAACCGAACTCATCTCCACCTATCTGGACTCAATTTTCTCCCCTTTGGTCCAGGAACTCCCCACCTACGTCTGTGACACCACCCACGCCCTCCACCTCCTCCAGAACTTCCAATTCCCTGGCCCCCAACACCTCATCTTCACCATGGATGTCCAGTCCCTATACACCTGCATTCCGCATGCAGATGGCCTCAAGGCCCTCCGCTTCTTCCTGTCCCGCAGGCCCGACCAGTCCCCCTCCACCGACACCCTCAACCGCCTAGCTGAACTCGTCCTCACCCTCAACAACTTCTCTTCTGACTCCTCCCACTTCCTACAGACTAAGGGGGTGGCCATGGGCACCCGCATGGGTCCCAGCTTTGCCTGCCTCTTTGTAGGTTACGTGGAACAGTCCCTCTTCCGCACCTACACAGACCCCAAACCCCACCTCTTCATCCGGTACATTGATGACTGTATCGGCGCCGCCTCTTGCTCCCCAGAGGAGCTCGAACAGTTCATCCACTTCACCAACACCTTCCACCCCAACCTTCAATTCACCTGGGCCATCTCCAGCACATCCCTCACCTTCCTGGACCTCTCAGTCTCCATCTCAGGCAACCAGCTTATAACTGATGTCCATTTCAAGCCCACCGACTCCCACAGCTACCTAGAATACACCTCCTCCCACCCACCCTCCTGCAAAAATTCCATCCCCTATTCCCAATTCCTCCGCCTCCGCTGCATCTGCTCCCACGATAAGACATTCCACTCCCGCACATCCCAGATGTCCAAGTTCTTCGAGGACCGCAACTTTCCCCCCACAGTGATCGAGAACGCCCTTGACCGCGTCTCCCGTATTTCCCACAACACATCCCTCACACCCCGCCCCCGCCACAACCGCTCAAAGAGGATCCCCCTCGTTCTCACACACCACCCTACCAACCTCCGGATACAACGCATCATCCTCCGACACTTCCGCCATTTACAATCCGACCCCACCACCCAAGACATTTTTCCATCCCCACCCCTGTCTGCTTTCCGGAGAGACCACTCTCTCTGTGACTCCCTTGTTCGCTCCACACTGCCCTCTAACCCCACCACACCCGGCACCTTCCCCTGCAACCGCAGGAAATGCTACACTTGCCCCCACACCTCCTCCCTCACCCCTATCCCAGGCCCCAAGATGACATTCCACATTAAGCAGAGGTTCACCTGCACATCTGCCAATGTGGTATACTGCATCCACTGTACCCGGTGTGGCTTCCTCTACATTGGGGAAACCAAGCGGAGGCTTGGAGACCGCTTTGCAGAACACCTCCGCTCAGTTCACAACAAACAACTGCACCTCCCAGTCGCAAACCATTTCCACTCCCCCTCCCATTCTCTAGATGACATGTCCATCATGGGCCTCCTGCACTGCCACAATGATGCCACCCGAAGGTTGCAGGAACAGCAACTCATATTCCGCCTGGGAACCCTGCAGCCTAATGGTATCAATGTGGACTTCACCAGTTTCAAAATCTCCCCTTCCCCTACTGCATCCCTAAACCAGCCCAGTTCGTCCCCTCCCCCCACTGCACCACACAACCAGCCCAGCTCTTCCCCCCCACCCACTGCATCCCAAAACCAGTCCAACCTGTCTCTGCCTCCCTCGTCGGTTCTTCCTCTCACCCATCCCTTCCTCCCACCCCAAGCCGCACCCCCATCTACCTACTAACCTCATCCCACCTCCTTGACCTGTCCGTCTTCCCTGGACTGACCTATCCCCTCCCTGCCTCCCCACCTATACTCTCTCCACCTATCTTCTTTACTCTCCATCTTCGGTCCGCCTCCCCCTCTCTCCCAGCCTATGCAGCCTCTTTTTAGAACACAAATCTTCCATACCTGGCAATATCCTCTTCTGAACTCTCTCCTGCTTAATAATATCTTTCCTATAACTGGGCAACTAGAACTGGAACACAATATTTCATAAGCGGCCTCATCACTGTCCTGTACAACCCCAACATGACGTCCCAACTCCTGTACTCAAAGGGCCGAGCAATGAAGGCAAACATATCAAACACCTTTTTAACAACCTTGTCTATATGTGATGCAAATTTCAAAGAATTATGTACCTGAACCGTTAGGTCCCTCTATCCCCTGGGTACAACACTACCCAAGGTCCTACTGCTAACTTAAGCCCTAGCCCTGCCTGTTGTACCAAAGTGGAATACCGTGCATTTATCTAAATCCAACTTTATCTGTCACTCCTTGGCCCTTTGACCCATCTGATCAAAGTGATGATAAAATGAATAAATATTTGCATTTGTGGGATTGGATTATCAATGCAGTCCTGCCATTAAATTTGTCACAATATCTTGTCAATCTGTGTACATATGCATGACATGGGCTTTTGTGGAGATGTGCTGACACTGGAGGCCTCTAAAAATGGCAGGTGGAGCTCAATTCCAGGATTGTTGGCTTAGTCCTCACACTGCCAATTGTCACCAGCCTGGGATAAGATAGAGGTGCAATGTCTATATACTTCTGCCCTGGCTCATATGCATGATTAGGCATGTCATACACTGCCACATTATTCAAGGATCCAGGCCAGCTTCTCAAGAGCATGTGACTGTTCACCCTTCCAAGAAATTATGACTCATAGACTAAGCTGGGGAAAGAATTGAAGCATATATTTAAAAAGTCTTACCACGTCTCATCTCTATTTTATTTCCATGGCCTGCACCCTTTATAGCCAGTCGTTCAGTACACATTGTAACAATGGTAAGTCATAGAGTCATAGAGATGCATCGCACAGGAATAGACCCTTTATTTCAACTCATCCATGCCAACCAGATATCCTAAATTAATCTAGTCCCATTTGCCAGCATTTGGCCCATATCCCTCTAAACCCTTCCTATTCATGTACACATCCAGATGCTTTTAAAATGTTGAAATTGTACCAGCATCCAACACTTCCTCTGGCAGCTCATTCCATACGTACACCACCCTTTGTGGGGACTGGGTGTGAGGGATGAGTTGCGGAAAATGTGGGAGACACGGGCGAGGGCATTATCTCTGACGCAGAACAGATCATTGTTGTGTTAACAAGGTGTGGAGCTGGATGAACATAGCAGGCCAAGCAGCATCTTAGGAGCAGGAAAGCTGGCATTTCGTCATGTTATCTCAGATTCTCCAGCATCTGCAGCTCCTATTATCATTGTTGTGTTAACTAATTAGTTGTAAATCAGTCAAACAATCATAATATGGCTAACTGGAACAGGCCTGTAAACAAATTGAATATAATCAAAACAATCAGGAGAATTTGTAATCCAAAAGTGATTAGCTAGGACACAAAACACAAAGGTGTCAATCCATTTATGTACCCCTCAATCCTTCATCTATCCTCATCTAAATGTGCTGTCATACCTAACCATCCATTTCCTGCTCCCTCAAATGCTTATCCTGTCTGCCCATGAATGTATCCAGACTGTTTCACACAACAACCATTTTCTGGCCATTAGTTTAATAATCTATTCCCCACAGGGGAGACATTGGCCTGGCCTTTGTTGGTACTGGAAATGATCAGCTGAGAGCAGGAGACAGCCATATTTCAGCTTGTAGTGAGAGCAAGGTTCAACACTGTTTCCATGATCTTGGCAGTGTAAGTCAATTATCTCAGGGGGCCATAGGGAAGCTCTCTCACTACAAAGTGATGATTGGTGGTGGCTTAACTGATGGCCATTGTGGGATTGGCAGTCTGAATGGATTTGCTTTAGCGTAAGGAGTCTGACAAGTAGGAAAGATGAAATTGGAGCTTGGGTTCATACATATGACTATGATGTTGCAGCTGCTATAGAGACTTGGTTGCAAGATTGACAAAGCTGGCGAGTAATGTTCTAGTACATTATTCAAGCAAGGTAGAGCAGGATGTGAAAGAGAGGGGGAGTTGTGTTACTGATAAAGGAGGATATCGCAACTGTACTGATGGAGGACACCTTGTAATGCTCATCCAGCAAGGCCATATGGGTAGAGCTCAGGAAGAGGAAGGTTGCAACCGCTTTGATGGGATTGGGCTACAGGCCTCCCAATAGCAGCCAGTGATAGAAGAGCAGATATGTGGACAGATTATGGAAAAATGTAAGAGCAACAGGTTTTAACTTACCTCGTTATTGACTGGGGCTTGTTCAGTGCCAGGGGTTTGGACAGTGGGGAATCTGTTAGGTGAGTCTTGTAGCAGTATGTAAATAGTCCAACTAGGAGAGGAAACTAGATCTGGTATTGAGGAATGAGCCTGGCCAAATGATTCAAGTTTCAGCGGGGGAGAATTTCAGGAACATAATTCTGCAAGTTTTAAGTTACTTATGGATAAGGATAAGAATAGTCCTTGGCTGAAAGTATTAAAATGGTGAAAGCTAACCACCACATTATCAGGCTGTTTAATGGTAAATCCATGTCTGTCAGGTGGGAATCTTATAAAGGCCAGTTGATTGGAGTTCAGAACCAGCATATTCATGTGAAAATGAAGAATAAGGATGGCATACTTTGGGGAACCTGGGATAACAAGTGAAATTGTGTGCTTAGTGAAAAACAAGAAGCAGGCATGGATAGAATGGGTAGTTAGAGTCTTTTTCCAGGGTGGAAACTACAAGGAGACATAGGTTTAAGGTAAAAAGGGGGAATTTTAAAAGAGATTTGTGACCAAGATTTTTACAGAGAGTTTTAAGTGCCTGAAATGTGCTGCTGCAGGAGGTGGAGGAAGCAGATACAACAGGAATGTTTTAGAGGCATCTTGACCGATATGTAAATAAGAAGGGAATAGCAGTTATGAACCATGTTAGGGCAAAAGGTTTTTAGTTTAGAAAGTGGTCATATATCAGCACAGACTTAGTGGGCTGAAGGGATTGTTCCTGTGCTGTACTGTTCTTCGCTCCTCTCACCACACTTTGGGTAAAGGGCAAGGTTGAGGAGGTGGGCTCTTCATGGTAATCACCTGGTGTGTGAACCAGGCTCACACTGTCGCCGTTATGCTGTACCACAAACTAGCCATCCGGCCAAGTGAACAATCCAACCCCTGATCTTGTTGTAGTGTGCACAGATTGCAACATGTATGCTGGATCAGGGCATAGAACACAGTGCATGTCTGTACTTGCTTTGTGGTGAAAGAAAAAGCAGGCTTTTGAGGTTTATTTTGCCCCTTAAGTCCAGAAAGAAGTCAATGTTTTACCAATTTGCTGGACAACGAAAGAATAAATATCAAGAATTCTTTTCAGTGAAAATCGATTAAAAACTGCTGCTAATCCAAAGAGTCATGTCAGCAAGCTGCTATTGTAAAAAATAATGTTTCCTATCCACATTAAAATAAAACTACAATGCACTTTACAAAGGAAAGAAACCACAATTCTGTTCCATCTTCCAAAATTTGGCTTATAATTACTCCACGGAAGGGGAAAGAGAATTTTTAAGGAGCAAAAGCCTGTTAAGAATGTCAAAAATCATGAGAATTCTATTTGCTTCCCCATTACTTGCAAACTATTGTATTGCTGGCATGTCAATTTTCTTTGAATTCTCTCTGATATTGATCACTGGTGAGTGTCCACAAATGCAGTCCATTCCAAATTGCCCTTGGGAAGATAATGGTGAGCTACTTTCTAATATATCTTGTAAATACATCCGTAGCCTTTTTATTTCGATTCACTGGTGGGATACGCATGTCACTGGCTGGGTCAGCATTTATTGCCCATCGCTCAATGCACCTCAGAAGGCAGTAGTGTTAGGGAGTGCTGGTAGGGAGAGAATTTCTTTGGTCAGGCAACTGTGTGTGCAATGGAATTCCAGTTCAGAACTGTGCCCTGAAACTCTCCCTGAAGCTTTGCAGTCACTGATGACTGAGAGGAGGTTTTGACCAAGCGTTCTAGGTAACAATGATATGTCCATCAATTTACATCAAGTTTTGAGTTATTATGAAGATGCTTCATTACTAATATTCCTTTGGGGATTCACATTTTAATGGATGTTGAACAGTTGTTCATTTGGATTGCTGAAGAGATCATTGGGATAGCAAGAACTGCAGATGCTGGAGTCTGAGATAGCAAGGTGTGGAACTGGAGGAACACAGCTGGCCAGGTAGCACCAGAGGAGCAGGAAAGCTGACATTTTGGGTCAGAGCCCTTCTTCAGAAATGGTGCAGGGAGAGGGGAGCTCAGAAACAAACAGATAGAGAAGGGGTGGGACTGGGGGAGGTGGGTGTGATGATGATAGATTGTGCATGTAGGGATTGATCACTGAGCTTGGAGGAGCGGATAGGTGGGAGAGAAGACAGACAGGTTGTGTCAGGTCAAGGAGGCGGGGTGAGAGGGTGAGTTGGTTATGGGATAAGGCTGGGGTAGGGAGATTTTGAAACCTGTAAAGATGACATTTAGGCCATCATGCTGTAGGCTCCCAGGGAAGAATATGAGGTGCTGCTCCTTCAGTTTGCCAGTAGTGTTATTGTGACACTGGAGGAAGCCCAGGATGGACGTGTCACTCAGGGAGTGTGAGGAGGAGATAAAACATTTTACAACCAGAACGCTTTGTTGTTTGTTGCGTACAGAGGACAGATGCTCTACAAAGCAGTCTCCAAGCCTCCGCTTGGTCTCATCAATGTAGAGGAGGCTACATCGGGAGCAGCGGTTACAATAGATGTTGATGGATGTGCAGGTGAACGGTTGTCTGGTATGGAAGGTTTGTTTTGTGCCTTGAATGGAGGTGAGGGGTTTAGTAGGGTGCGTGGAGCAGATGAGGGAGTCACGGAGAATGCGTTTCCCACGAAAGGCAGATAGTGGTGGGAGGGAAATATATCTTTGACTTTGGAGTCAGATTGTAGGCAGTGAAGTGACGGAGATTAATATGTTGGATGCAGAGGTTGGTGGGGTGAGGACAAGGGAGAGTCTATCCTTATTTTAGTTTTTGTCAGAGGGAGGCAATGTGAGGGCAGATGTGTGGGAGACATAAGAGACAAGTTTGAGGGCATTTTTAATCACTTCAGCAAAGCTACGGCCCTTGAAATAGGAAGACATCTGAGATGTGTGGGAGTGGAACACTCCATCTTGGGATCAGATGTGGCAGAGGCAGAGGAGTTGGGAGTAGGGGATTGCATTCTTGAAGGAAGGTGGGTGAGAGTAGATGTAGTCTAGGTATCTGTAAGTGTGAAATAAATCACAAGACAGTCATCATAGATGGAAACAGAGAGGGCCAGGAAGGAGAGGGAGGTATTGGAGATGTCCAGGAGAATTTCAGGTTGTGGTGAAAGGTGTTAGTAAAGTTGATGAACTATTCAAGCTCGTCACAGGAGCATGAGGCAGTGCCAATACAATTATCGATGTAGCAGGGGAAGAAGTGAGGGATGGGGCCAGTATAGTAGTGGTTATGGGACTGTTCCATGTATTCCACAAAGAGGCAGGCATAGGTTGGACCCATGCGGGTACTCATGGCTATCTCCTCAGTTTGTAGGAAATGAGAGGAGTTGAAAGAGAACTTGTAAGGACATGTTCAGTCAAACAGATGAGGGTGTTGATGGAAGAGGACTGGCTGGGCCTGCGGGAGAGGAAGAAACAGAGGGTTTTTCGGCCATCCGCGTGGGGGATACAAGTGTAGAGGGAGTGGATGTCCGTAATAAAGATGAGATGCGGGGGCCAGGAAAATGGAAGTTCTGGAGGAGGCAGAGGCCGTGGGTGGTGTCCTGGACATAGGTGGGGAGTTTCTGGACCAGGAGGGATGAAACAGAGCCAAGGTAAGTGATAATGGGAACTGCAGATGCTGGAGAATCCGAGATAACAAAGTGTGAAGCTGGATGAACACAGCAGGCCAAGCAGCATCTCAGGAGAGCTCTCTGATGAAGGGTCTAGGCCCGAAACATCAGCTTTTGTGCTCCTGAGATGCTGCTTGGCCTGCTGTGTTCATCCAGCTCCACACTTTGTTACCCAAGGCAAGTGGAAATGAGTTCAGTGCGGCACGCGCATACAGGGTTTGCCGGGACAGTCAGGTTTGTGGATTTTGGGAAGGAGCTAGAAACAGGCGGTGCAGGGTTGGGGAAGGAAAAGGGTGGATGATGTAGGTGCAAGGTCACCTGAGGTCTTGAGATTATGAATGGATATTATTAAGAGATAATTGGGCTATTTTTGACTGAAGGCACGTGAAATAGGCATTAGAACATATTTCAAAATTTTAGACGTACTATGGCTCAAGCTAATTGCTGGGACTTATTTACTGAAAATCACATGCTGCATTTTTGGTTCAGTTGTAAATATCATTTCAAATGCACTTGGGTTACAACCTGTGTCTTGTCATATCTCAACATCAGTATGCCAGTATACCTTTAACAGTCGCTGTAAATTAGTACACCTTTAAGAGGCATGCTTATGATATCATCACTGTATCATTGAGCATAATCTGATGGCACAGAGATTCCAAACTCCATCTTAAACTGAGTCATGTGAAACATAACATGCCAGTGATTGCATACCACGCTTTGTAACTGAATAAGCTAATCCTCGCCCAGATACTGAAGTAGTTGTGAAATACAGCAGTCAGCTATTAAAAACATTCTGTTGGATGTTTTGTACAATGTTAACCATATCTAGTTGTTATGTGACTGGAGATAGCATAAGCATTTCTGTACCTAGTACAGATAACCTCCTGGAAGCAAAACACATATCACAGTCAGCAGAGGCAGTTATTTATAAGGAAAACGCCAAGGTCTTTATTTTGAAACCTAATTGAAAATCAACTGGACAAAAGTGCTGGACATCAAAGAATTCAGACATTTGGGATTATCCACACTTGGGAGTACAGATTTTTGAGCTAATCTCTTTCTGATTAAAATCTATCTTCTTGCAAATTAGAAAAGGTTCTAACAGTGAGGTTGCAAATGTAGAAAAGGTTGAAGATACAGACTGATGCAGAGGCAGTGAATGTTCTATTTCTTTCTTCCTCCTTGTAAAAAACAGCAAACTACCAGCTCGCTGTTCTGTTACAACTACTCACAGTACCTTTACAAAACATTTATGAAAGAACATAGTTAAAAATACTTCAAAGCCATTTTCTACAATGCCCTACCTGTGTCCAGAGGTTGATTGTTTGCACTATTTTGTCTCTTCAATTCACTGCAAATGTAGAGAGAATTCTGGGTGATATGATCGTTCCCAATTTGTTGAAAATTCCATTGGATGACTGAGCCTGCTACTAAAAATCAGCACTTTCTTTAGCTACAGGCCTTTACATCTTCATTAACATTCTTAAAGGGATTAAGACCAGGGAAGGAGCATTAATATTGAGAATCAAAGGGAAACGGAAACAAAAGATTGAAATATTAAAGAAGAAGAAGGCAAAGTCATTAGAAGGAGTTAAAAATGATGCTTGCTATTTTCAAATTAAAAACCTTCCATGAGACACTGAAGGCAAACAATCAATTATGGACTGGTCAGCAAATAACACTAGATTACAACTTTTCAAACAGTGTATGCTGTTTTAGTAAAAGATCAAGTGATAAATGGTCCTGAGCAGAGAATGCTAAAAAGCTTGTTTGCCATTATCAGGGAATGGCTTCACAGAATTAAGACAGCTGGCCCGAGCCGCTGGCAAGAGTTGACTTCAGGATTAACAGACCCCAACTCACATCGTACAGGCAGCAAGCTCTTGTGTCTATTGACCAGTTTCTCGGATGATGCTGCAGCGAAGAAAATGAGCCTGACTTTTCTGAGGGAGAATTCTCAAAGACTCATCAAATTAACAATCTCCTCTACACCGAATAAAGCCTTCAGGAAGTATCTTTATGGCAAAAAGAAAGGTTTGCACCATTTGCGTGTTGTACGAGGATGCAAGCAGGAATGAAGCCATAGTTACTGGCTGACAGCAATAACATTCTTTATTCACTTGAGGGATATGGATGTCACTGACTGACCAACATTTATTGCCCATCTCCAGCTGCTCTTGAACTTATTGGCTTGCTAAGCCTCTTCAGAGGGCAATTCAGGGCCAACCACGTTGCTGTGTGCCTGGAGTCAAATGTTGGCCAGACCAGTTAAGGGTGGCAGATTTATTTCCCTGAAGGATATTAACATGCCAGGTGAGATTTTCCTGACAAAAGAATAAATCAGGAAACTAATCAGCAATGCTTTCATGTTCAACAGTTGATTCTTATCTTTTTTTTGTTGAATTCAAATTCCACCTTCTGCCTTGCTGGGATTCAAACCCATTTCCCAAGAATATTAGCTCAGTTTCTGGAATAATAGCCCAGCAATAATACCATCAGGCCATCACCTCCCTACATAGTTTAGGAATAGCCAACACTATTGTTACAATCAGCAAAGTGCCCCAAACCAATGTGATCTGCAACAGGTTTGGTTTATCAGACATATCTAAATGCTGCCCAACATCTGCAAGGCATGTGGTACTAAGAGACTCTGGGCTCACACATGCAGGAAATCTGATTTCAAATTCCAAGCCAGACCACAAAAAATTATAACTCTGGCAGCAAAGAAAGTGTAAGAAAGTTCACAATTGCAAACATGTCAATGAGATTCCGAGTAAACCAAGTGAAAGACAAATTTCACAAGGCAATCAACTTTTCCATATAGACAACCTCAGATGTAATGTCACTGATCAGAAATTTTTACAACCATTAACTTATATCCTGAAAAGGCAGGTTGACACACACTAAAAGCTAAATCCAACACAGGAGCTGATGCCAACATATTATCACTACATAATTTGGAAGCCATGTACCTCAGGAAGTGGTAGCCATGCTCCCTCAGACCATAACAGGTTACATTTTTGGCCACTGGCTGAAGGAAACTACAATGCCAGTACACAAAAACAGAAATTGCTAGAGAAATTCAGCAGGTCTGACAACATCGCTAGATAGAAAACAGAGATAATGTTTGCAGTCAATGAACAGATCCTGTTCTGATGAAGGGTCACTGGACCAATACCATTAACTCTGTTTTCTGTCCACAGATGTTGAGTTTCTCCAGTCATTTCTGTTCTTATTTTGGATTTCCAGCCTCCTCAGTCCTTTATTTTATTCTATGTCAATACATAAGCTTATCTTGGTTCTCCTACTAAGCAGGTACTCATGATCCAGCAGTGGCAGGGTCACGTGTGTGCAGAGATCTCAGTGTAGTCCAAACCATGAAATTCAATCCATGCTCGCTGTGGTGGAACAGACCACCTAAGCAGAAAACCAATCAATGAAGATACTTTTATGGAAAACTGTTACAATTTGGCCAAAATCAATGTGAGCAGTTACAATTGTCGATTACTGAAGACGAAAAGCTGTGAGAGGTACAAAAAGCCATTATCTGGGAATGGATGGATATTACTGAAGATGTCGCTGAGAACATTTGATCACTGTGGTAACAAATGTGGTATACCATAATGAGTCGTTTTCAAGGGCTGACAAGAGCTAACAATGCAAGTGACTTGTCAAGATACCACATCCACGTTCCAGTAGGGACAAATGGGTATTGAATGCACTTGGCAGCTCACGAATCTGTGACTACACTGTGTGGAGCTGGGGGAAAGCAGCAGGACAGGCAGCATCGGAGGAGCAGGAGAGTTGACGTTCCGGCCGTGACCATTCTTCAGAAATGAGGGAGGGGGAAGGGAGCTCAGAAATAAATAGAGAGAAGAGGGGTGGGGCTGGAGAAGGTAAGTGGGATGGTGATAGGTGAGTGCAGGTAGGCAGTGGTATGAATTGGTCAGTGAGGTGGGAGGAGCGGATAGGTGGGAGAGAAGATCGGCAGGTTGTGTCAGGTCAAGGAAGCAGGGATGAGAGGGGGATTTGGACATGGGATGAGGCTGGGAGTGGGGAGATTGTAAAACTGGTGAATTCTATGTTTAGGCCTTCCAGCTGTAGGCTCCTGAGGTGGAATATGAGGTGTTGTTCCTCCGGTTTCCGGGCGGTGTCATTGTGATACTGGAGGAGGACCAGGACGGGCATGTCACCCAGGGAATGGGAGGGGGAGTTGAAATGGTTTGCAACTGGAAGGTGTTGTCATTTGTTGCGTACAAACTCAGGTGCTCTACAAAGTGATCCCCGAGCTTCTGATTGGCCTCAGCAATGTAGAGGATGCCACACTGAGGGCAGCAGACACAGTAGGCCAAGTTGATGGATGTGCAGGTGAACCTCTGTCTGATGTGAAAAGTTTGTTTTGCACAATGAGTGGAGGTGAGATGGGCAGGGGAAGGGGTAGTGGCTGATGTAGCACTTCCTCTGGCTACTGGGAAAGATGAGGTTGGTGGGGAGTGTGGAGCAGATGAGAGAGTCGCAGAGAGAGCGGTCCCTATGAAAGGCAGGTAGGGGTGAGGAGGGAATTATCTTTTTGGTTGTGGCGCCGGATTGTAGGTGGCAGAAGTGGCGGAGAAAATTATGTTGGATGTGGAGGTTGTGGAGTAATATGTGAGGACAAGGGCAATTCTCCCTTCATTTTTGTTGGCGGGAGGGGATGAGGTGGCAGAAGTGTGGGAAATGCAAGAGATGTAGTTGAGGGCATTTTCAATCTGGCCAGGGATGTATCAGGATATTTGAACGTTTGCAATTGCATACATGACATGGCAAACATATCAACCCTAGCCTGTCAGCCCATACCGTGCTCCATGAACCCCTTAGATGGAAGTCGCACGAGATATTGTGCACAATGCAAAGCAAAGACCATATCCTTTGTATAGATTACTTCTCCAAATTCCCCATTGTTTTATGGCTCAACAACATGTGTGCACAATGACTTTGCTACTTTTGCACATCTCTTTAAATCTATGCTTTTTCATTCTTTTACCTTCTATGGCCTTCTCCCCATCTAGTTTGTCTGGCCTGGTCATAATTTTGAAAACCTCTGTTTACTTAAGCAGCACATCCAGTGGGAAAATGACATAGTTAACTTGGCCACCAGTTTACTTTCGTCCTGATCTTATTGTGAGTTCTGAGGGAGGGTCACCGAACCCGAAACTTTAACTCTGCTTTTTCCGTCACAGATGCTGCCAGATCTGCTGAGCTTTTCCAGCAACTTTGTTATACCTCACAGGCTTCAATAGAGAGCAAAATTAAGCAGACTGCCTCTAACTCAATTAGTTTCCCAGTGGACTTGCTTGTTTTAAAATTATCTGCCTCCAAGTTACTTTCTTAATATAATTGAATGAATGTTGTGGTGGAGAACAGCATTATTCATAATATATCTTGAGAAACATCTGACCATATTAATTAATTTATTATTTTAGCTTTTGTCTGATTAAAGGAAAACAAATTAATGGTCTGACAATGGCTTTATGCAGATAATGACGAACCCACTGTGTACTTTTTAACTTGGATCTCCAGCTTTTGAGGTTTTTGACTTTAGTGTATTTTTTGCCACTAATTAAATCACTTACAGATGAATGATGAATTCATCTGTAATTCTGCCAGTGCACAAGTGCCATTAGCTGAAGGCAAAGCAAATATTTGCTATTGTATCAGTTTCAATGGACCCAAACATCAATTACTCACTGATTATCCACCCTCTGTTGTGATTAATGGGACAATATATCACCAACATCAAGTTCAAAGCTTCCTTTATGTGCTATTGGTAGCAATATGCTGAATCTGGATAATTTGGGTGGGTACCTTCTCTCTAATAAAGCCCTGGGAGACCAGATACCTGGCAGAAATAAGCAACAGGAATTATTAAATACAAAAAGCAAAGCAAGAATGAGCCCCCAAACTGTTGAAATGGTGTCAGCTTACATCCTCTGTTCTAATATCTTTTTCTCATGGACTGAGGTTGCATGCAAATGGAAAAGGCGTAGGAATTCTGCCAGAAGTATCTAATATTATTGACAGGGCCTGAAACCTGTTTATTATTCCATGTGCATCAGAACACAATTGAGTCTAGCCAGTGCACTTTAGGCTCATGTGTTCAAAATGTACAGCTGGGATGTCTCCACTTAACATTTTATTGGTCTTATAAGGTTGTACACAGATCTTTTTTTTAGTAGCTTCTTGATTCTCGGGCTCCATCCATTTTTTTGATGAGATTTGTTGTTCTTTCAATCAGTTTGCAGTGCCTGCTGTCTGCTTTTCACATTGTACTGTTTCCTTCTGCCAGTGGCCAAAATTGTGACCTGTTATGGTCTGAGGGAGCATGGCTTTGTACAGCTTCAGTCAAATTGCTTTCAGCTTGAAAAGACGAAAGTCAATATGATGGAAGTTGCATTTTTAATATCTGACAGAATGTCTGGGATAAGAGGAAGCCTCAGGGTAGGAAGTACATCTCTGTAAAGATTCGAGAAGCATTTCGCTGTTGTAATGGTGAATATGGGTACATTAGGCCTTCATGGAAGTCTGACCTCAATGAGCTGCAGCATGTGTTAGATAAGGTGAACAGTCTCTTTTAACTTTTGTCCCTGGTACCTTAGTGAAACATAACGTTGGAAAATTTCCCACGTTGTGAAGTCTGAAATACTCTCAAAAACTGGAATTGAAATTGAAAGTGTGGAAGAAGGTGGAAAAGTAAATTACTCTACTTCAAAGATCAGAAGGATATAAATTATACAAATAAAGGAAGCTCGTGGAGAATGGAATTATTTGGATTTTTCTATCAGGGTGCAAGAAGAAACATGATGGGGCTAATGACCTCCTTCTGTGTAATATCGTACTTTCTAAGCAATGCCCACATCAGTAGAAAAAGTTACCAAAGTTTTTATTATTTGTGAACAAAGAGAAAATATACTATAATTAAATATTTTACAATATCAGGTAATTCAGTGCAGGTAAGGAAAGCTATTTGATTTATTCAGCTCATCTGTTTATAAGAAATCAAAAATCACACTATTCTTTGCTTCCATGATGTGAAGTTATTTGCAGATATTAAAGACAGGGTGAAGAATTTTCTGTTAACAGCAATCTTGAACTTGCTTATTCCCAGTGTGTGTATCTGTCATTCTATAGTCATAGATTCAGTTGCAGTACTTCACCCTCCATCATGATTTTCTTTGCAGGATCCCGTCTCAAAATTATTGCCAATGTGTGCACAAGAACAAAAGCAACTTTTTTTTTATTCACAGGGGAAGATGGGCCTCACTGGCTGAGCCAGCTTTAATCACCCATACTTGGTTGCTTCTTGAGAACTGCCTTCTTGAACCCTTGAAATCCATGAGGTGTAGAAGGATCCATAATGTTCTTAGGGAGGCAGATGCATGATTTTGACCAGCAAAAGTGAAGGAACAGTGATATATTTTCAAGTCAGGATGGTGAGTGGATGTGAGGGGAACTTGCAGGTTGTGTTCCTATGTATCTGTTGCCCTTGTCCTTTCAGATGTATGTGGTTGTGTGTTTGGAAGGAACTATCTAAAGTGTATTGGTAAATTTCTGCAGTGCATCTTGTACTGTTACTTAGAGTTGGTGGTAGAGGCAGTGAACATTTGTTGATATGGTGCCAATCAACAGGCTGCTTTGTCCTGGATGGAACTTTGTCAAGTTTTGTGAGTTCTTTGAAATTGCACTCATCCAGGCAAGTGGGGAGTTTTCCAACTGTTCTTATAGCCATTACATTTATATGGCTAATCCAGTTCAGTTTCTGGTCAATGGATCCCCCGGGATGCTGATAGTGGAGGATTCAGTGATGGTGATGCCACTGAATGTCAAGGGGTTGTGTTAGACTATTTATTATTGGAGGTTGTCATTCCTAGCAATTGTGTGATGTAAATGCTACATGCAGTTGTCAGCTCAGGCCTGGCTATTGTCCAGATCATGTTGCATTTGTACATGGACAGCTTCAGTATCTGAGGGGTCATGGATCATGCTGAAAGTTTTGCAATCATCAGTGAACATTTCCACTCCAGACCTTATGACGGAGGGAAGGTCAATGATGAGAACCTGAAGATGGTTGGGCCAAGGGCACTACCCTAAGGAACAACTGCAGCGATTTCCTGGAGTTGAGATGACTGATCTCCAACAATCATAACCTTCTTCCTATTTGCCAGGTATGACCTTAACCAACAGAGAGTTTGTCCCCTGATACTGACTAGTCCCAGTTTTGCTCGAGCTCCTTGATGCCACACTCAGTCAAAGGTAGCTTTGATGTCAAGGGGTGTTACCCTCACCTCACCTCTGGAATTTTGCTCCATTTGAACTAAGGCTGTAATGAGGTCAGGAGCTGGGTGGTCCTGGCAGAACCCAACCTGGGCATCACTGAGTAAGTTATTGCTGAGAAGGTGCTGCTTGACAGCGCTGTTGATGGCACCTTCCATCACTTTACTGATGATTGAGAGGGGAACAGGAGGGTGATCATCAGACTCTTCAGGGTCATCTCCCTCCTTGACCATGCCTGTAGAGGTTTCACAGAGAGCTCTCAATGTGACATTATGGCCTGCCCACAATTACTGATGGGGCTGTATTTGGTAGGGTTGCATTTTCTTGCTTTTTTTTAACTACAGGGCCTACCTGGGTAATTTTCCACATTGTTGGGTAAATACCTGTTCTGTAGCTGCACTGGAAGAGATTGACAAGTTGTCTGACTCTTTTTATCTGCCAGCCAGGGCTCCCTGGTTGGACCAGGTTAACAGGCCCCATCAGGGAACTCCTATTCTATGATGTCAACCTGACTGAATTTGTTACATCACTACACACACTACCATTAAAACTTAAAGTTTAAAAATTAACCTTTTAAAATAATCTTCAAAAGAAGAAACAGGGAAGTGAAAAAAAAGTATGGAATTACACTGCCAGAAAATGTTGTGGAAGCAGGTTTTGTTGAGGCATTCAAGAGGGCAATGGATGGTTATTTGTATAGAAATAATGTACAAGGGTATGGGGAAATGTCAGGATGTTGGCACTAGGTAATGATGTTCATATAATGAGACAGTGCAGGTTTGATGGGCCAAATGGCCTCCATCTGTATTGCAATTCTTCTGTGATCCCATTGAATAGCCCTTTTCTAGACCATTGAATGGCAACGGCATAAAAGGAACTCATCCACTCATTGTATCTGTGGGGGCCTCTGGTACAGCTAGTCTCATAAACTTGTACCACTGCCATTTCCCTCTTGCCCTGCAATCGTAGACTCAAGGAGCTGAATGGCCTGCTCCTGTTCTTATGTTCCTATGTTTCTCTCACATAATGACTCACTTCTAGCATAAAAATAATGATTGAGTCTGCCTGTTTATAGCTTGCATGGCATTTGGATGCAGAGCTGTTTTGAAGGTAGAAGGCAGAATGTGGTAGTGAAGGGTTGCTTTTCAGACTGAAGTCCTGTAACCAGTAGTGTACCACAAGAATTGATGGTGGGTCCATTGTTTTTTGTCATTTATATAAATGATTTGGATGTGAACAAAGGAGGTGTGGTTAGTGAGTTTGAAGATGACACCAAAATTGGATATGTAGTGGACAGCAAAGAAGGTTACGTCAGATTAAAATGGAATCTTGATCAGAACAGCCAATGGGCTGAGCAGTGGTGGATGGAGTTGAACATAGGTCAATGTGAGGTGTTGCATTTTGGAAAGGCACATCAGGGTAAGACTTATACACTTAATGGGAAGGCCCTGGGGAGTGTTACTGAACAAAGAGACTGTGGGGTCCAGGTTCATAGCTTCTTGAAAGTAGAGTCGCAGGTAGACAAGATAATGAAGAAGGCATTTGGTGTGCTTGCCTTTATTGGTCAGTGCCTTGAGTATAGGAGTTAGGATTTCATGTTGCAATGTACAGGACATTGGTTAAACCATTTTTGGAATACTGCATGCAATTCTGGTCTCCCTGCTATCAGAAAGTTGAAAGGATTCAGGGAAAGATTTACAAGGACATTGCCTCATTTGGAAGGGTTGAGCTATAGGGAGATGCTGAATAGGCCGGGGCTATTTTCCCTGGAGCTTCAGAGGCTGAGGGGTGACCATATAGAGATTTATAAAATTATGAGCGTCATGGATAGGGTAAATAGGCAGGGACATTTCCCCAGGATGGGGGACTCCTAAGCTCAAGGGCATAGGTTCAAGGTGAGAAGGGAAGGATTTAAAAGGGACCCAAGGGGCAATTTTTTCACGTAGAAGGTGGTGTGTGTATGGAACGAGCTGCCAGAGAAAGTGATGAAGGCGGCTGGTACAATTATAACATTTAAAATTCATCTGATGGGTACATGAATAGGAAGAGTTTCGAGGGGTATGGGCCAAATGCTCCCAAATGGGGCCAGGTTAATTGGCATGAATGATTTGGACTGAACGGTCTGTTTCCATACTGTACATTTCTATGAATCTGTGACTCTGCAAGATTCCAACCATACACCACATGAAAATATATTTCCTCATGTCACCTTTGGTTCTTTGGCCATTTGTCTGATATTAGTGACTCTTGGTTCTTGACCCTTCCATCAAGAGAGACAGTTTCTTCCTATCCGGTCTGCATTTATTTTATACATCTCCATCAAATCTCTTAAACTTCTCTTTTCTAATGAAACCAGCCTCAGATTATTTGATACATCCATCTGCCAAAATTTCCCATTCCTTTGAGACAGTCTCAAATATTTTCAGCACCATCTCTAATGCCTTCACATGCTTCCTAAAATGTGTTGCCCATACCAGTCCAAAGATGTGCAGGTTAGGTGGATTGGCCATGCTAAATTGGCCATATTCTCCTGGGGTGTGTACGCTTTGTGGATTAGCCAGAAAATACAGGGTTACAGGGAAAGGGTAGGGAGATGTGTGTGGGTGGGATGCTCTTCGGAGGGGTAGTGTGGATGTGTTGGACCTTTTTTCGAATTATAGGAATTCTATATGTGGGTATTGAAGTCCATTTGGGCTGAAACAGTGCTATATTAGGCTTGCCATAATTTCCCTTTGCATATTCTTTCACTTAACAAAATCTAAGATCCCCTATGCCTCATTAGCCTCTTTTTCAAACTCCCATCATCAGGTTTAAAGATTCTACGACTGATGTGGCCCAGCTACCAACTTTGGAACTACAAGCCCGGAGGATTCAAGAGCCTACATGCATCCTGCAAGCCTGACCTCCTTGTGGAACCAAGGCCCAACCGGCACTGGACAAGGTCTGACAGAACCATCGCTCACTCCTGCTACACTTCACTGTACCTTACAGCCTGATGGGTTCTCTGTTCAGTGAATAGACCACTTGGCATCTGAGGCAAGACAATGGAACGGTGGGGTCTGCCTCCTAATCAATACCTCCTGGTGCTCAAACATGGCCACCTTGGTGAGTCATTGATCCCTGGGCCTAGAAATATCTTAAAGTGCCAGCCCCACCACCTGCCATTTGCGTTCACATCCACTATCCTGACAGTGGTCTACACCCCACCTAATGCCAAAGTGAACAGTGCATTTGATGTAGTATACAACAATACAGTACTTTGAGGCCTTGATCATTACAACCGGTGACTTCAACCAGGCCAACCTCAAGAATGCATTACCGAAATGCCATCAATATGTGTTCTGTCCCATCAGAGGCCAGAACATCCTTGACCATTGCTGTACAGCCATCAAACAATCTACTGCTCCTTTGCCCATCAGCATTATGGCAAATCAGATCACAGTGCTGTGTTCCTCCTCCTGGTCTTACAGCAGAAATTGAAGCATGAGGATATGGTACAGAAAGTAATGCTGTGTGGGTCTGAAGCAATGGAAGGGCTTCTACAGGCCTACTTAGAGACAGTGGATGGTCCATACTCAAGAACTCAGCGGCCATCCTAAATGAGTATGCCACGGTCAGTACAGACTTTATTAGCAAGTGTGTAGAAGAACTACATACCAAAGACATTATTCTGAATGTTTCCTAACCAGGGACTATGGATGAACTGGGACATCTAATCCCTACTGAAGCTCAGGTCTGAGGTTTTCAACTTGGGTGACCATGACCTAAACAGTAAATCCAGGTACAATCTTTGTAAGGCCATCAGAGATGCTAAGAGGCAATACCAAACTAAGCGTAAGACCTAGACCAACCACAAGGACACCCATTGTTTGTGGTAAGGCCTACACAACACAATGGGCTCCAAAGTGAAGTTGAACAAAATTACAGGCAACAGTACATACCTGCCCAATGAGCTCAACACACTTTATGCTCACTTTCAACAGAAGGTCAGTGAAAAAATGTCACCTATCCCATCAGCCTCAGGCGCACCAGTTGCCCTCAGTCACTGACGCTAACATTAGTTCGGCCTTCTTGAGAGTGAACCCATGGATAGTGGCTGGTCTAGATGGAGTCCCTGGCCATGCACACAGATCCTGCGTCGATCAGCTGCCAGAAATATTTGCAGGCTTCTTTAACCTCTCATCACCATGATCTGATGTCCCCATCTTAAGAAGATCACTATCATCCCAGTGCCAAAGAAAACTCTTGCAGTATGCCTCAATGATTAGTGCCCTGCGGCTGTGACTTCCATAATTATGAAGTACTTCAAGAGGTTAGTCATGGTTCACATTAACTCCAGCCTATTAAATGGCCTTGATCACTTGCAACTTGCCTACGATCACAATAGGTCCACAGTAAACACTATCTCCCTAATCCCTACACGCATTCTTGGAACATTTGAACATTCTGAGGAAGGATCACTGGACCCGAAACATTAACTCTGTTTTTTCCTTCACAGTTGCTGCCAGACCTGCTGAGCTTTTCCAGCAACTTTGTTTTTGTTCCTGATTTTCAGCGTCCACAGTTCTTTCAGTTTTTATTCAAGCGACTTCATTGCACTCACTCTTCTAAATACAAACTACTGTCACACCCTCAACAGAAGAAAGAGAGGGAAAGAATGGTAAAGCTAATTGTAATCATCTCTAATTGTATTGTGTTCAAATGGGATGCAAAGAAATGCCTCATTTCAGTTGTATTCTGAACTTCAAGTTCCCAGTAAGTGTGAAAATGCTAAAAAGGAATGACGCATTTTGATTGCTAACATTCATAAAATTAAAAAAAAGCTTCGATATAATGCATTTGATGCCAAGTCTCTTTTGAATATACACTGGTCTATTATAACCAGACTGAAAATGCAGAGCTTTAATGTATTGGCTACATTCATTTATTTGAAATGCCATTTAAGCTTCTCTGTCTTGATGAAACATAACTTGTCAAGTCCCTGATAATTTTAATTGCTTTCAACAATTTCATGGTCTGGCTACAAATCAAAAGCCAAACAAAGTGACATTACAGTTCCATGGTCAACTTGACATTGCAAGGATTTCACTAAGAGGTGCTAAATAAAAATAGCATTTGCTATTTTTGGTTTTGTCATTTCTGCAACTACAAAAATGAAAGCTGCATAATGATAGCCTCTTTAAGACATCATAACCTTTTGTAGAAAAGCAATTACATATTCTATATTCAGCCTGAATATATAGAGCGATTGGTGTATGAATTAATGGTTGTTAATTTGCAAAGTACACACCGCATCAAGATTAATTCAAATGCCTTGAATTTCCAAATTAAGCTAACACAGTTGCTTCAGATTTTGTTATAGATATGGTTTGCCTTCTGAAAAATAAGCTGTTAAAATTAACCCTTATTTTACATTTTATAGCTTGTTAATCTGAGTTATTTTGTCAGCTAATTGAATAAAATATTGTGTTACATAAGTTTTAATGCCTTTTTCAGTTTAATTATTTGCATTATATTGAGTCAGCGTAATCTGTGTTGTAATAATCATCCATTTTTGATACTATCTTGCACATTATCTTACATTGTGTTTTTTTAAACAAATAATGCCAATATCCAGTGCAATTTTTTTTGCACTTGTAAACAATATTCTTACTTTAAAGACAGGCCACTAAAGTAAGTTACTAAGGTGATTCAACTTAATGCCACAACATAGCACCCAAAGAGTTTGAAGCAATACCAGACAGCATCACATTTCTTCCCCTTTGGATGGACAGAAAATAGGCAGCTTTCCAATGGGGTAAAATGGGCAACTAAAACTGATTAGCTTTGAGGAGTCCATCTTTCGAGCAGCAGATATCAATGATTGGGAAATCTCTAGTTAAATTCACTACAATATTCCAGAAAAGAGAGATGCCTCTGCAAGGTTTTGACTTGCAATCATCAGGATAATGCAAGAATGCCAAATTTTAAATATTCAAAACACGTTATATAAAATCATGAGGATCATAACTAGGGTTAATGACAGATGTCTTTTCCCTAGGTGGGGGGATTTCAAGCCTAAAGAGCACCTTTTTAAGGTGAGAGGAGAGAGATTTTAAAAGGAAACAAGGGGCAAATATTATACACAGAAAATGGTTCATATGTGGAGTGAACTCCACATTACAATGTTTAAATGGCATTTAGATTGATACATGAATAGGAAAGGTTTGGAGGTACATGGGACAGGAGCTGGCAGGTGGGACAGTGTAGGATTATGTTTGACATGGGCAGGTTGGACTGAAGGGTCTGTTTCTGCGCTGTGTGACTTTACGCTATGTAACAAGAGAAAAGGCAAGTACATGCCTCTTGGCTGAATGTTTGTTGTGGGGAATGAACCAAGGAACCGTAGACTCCTCACGTTCCTGGGTAATTCAAGAAGATGCAAGGCTTGAACGTGTCTGCAGAGTGCAGGTACATGTGTGTGAATACACATGTCTTCTAACTACCTCAACTGATTCTCTTATATTTAAGTTCTATTTTGGAGATGACAAAAGATGTTCTCCCTATCCTCTGGTTAACAGTAATCTCAATAGCAACATCACTAAAACAGGTTGCTCGTGATCACATAATGAAGTGTGAAGCTGGATGAACACAGCAGGCCAAGCAGCATCTCAGGAGCACTAAAGCTGACGTTTCGGGCCTAGACCCTTCATCAGAGGCTCTGATGAAGGGTCTAGGCCCGAAACATCAGCTTTTGTGCTCCTGAGATGCTGCTTGGCCTGCTGTGTTCATCCAGCTTCACACTTTATTATCTTGGATTCTCCAGCATCTGCAGTTCCCATTATCACTGCTCATGATCACATCACTGCTTGTGGGATTTTGCTGTGCTTTAATTAATGATTGCCCTATTTACATTTCAGAAATACTCCACTGACAGTGAATCATATTAGGACATTCTGAGAATTCTATACAATGCGGACCTTTATTGACTTAATTCATATCCTCTACTCTCTGCTCATCCCATTTGCTTCATAACCGCCAAAAATAGATCAGAATAAAACATAAAATCAAATAGTTTTGTTACACTTTCGTCCCAATTTTTAGTGGAAACCTTTTCCGGAATTTCTATTAAAATGCTTTGAAATCATTTATCAATCAGTTCCAAACTAATTAAGATGACAGGATTTTTCTTGACCCACTGCATTGCAAAAGCTGCTGCAGATTTGGAATGAGTTGATTCATATTATTTTATTAAGCCATTATTGTCAAGTATTTTAATTGTAAGCAGCAATTCCTGCCAACCTATCTGGGTGTCAGATCCGCAATTTAAAATTTAAAACACTCAATAAAAATGTAAAGAAGTTTCCTTTCGAGGCCATTTCAATTCCAGTAGCTTGAATCCCTTTATTGATTTTCTTTCTCTGAATGATATAATATAGGCTCCGATAAAGAAAAACATACTCTGATTGTGACACTAAAAGAAAACACTATATATGATAATGCTTGTATTAATTTATTTTCTCACAGTCTCCATTTAGGCCGTACCCTTCCAGGTGTTCCTAGGTTTCTAACATTGTAACATGTTAAGAGGTAGATTTATCTCCGCTTTTCTGCGTACTCATTCCCACGGGAAATATTGCACAAACATTTCATATCTTCAAAGCAACTGAGTTCAGAACTTACCACAGACAGCAAAAAGCATTTATCAATTCTTTGACCAGCAATACAGTAAAGGGTATTCAGATCATTGGGCTTGACCTGCAAGATCACTGTGGATCTCTACATAAATACCACCTATGCATCTTAATTCCCTAAATCTGTACACTCCTGCCTCACAAAAATCTGTCAATCTCAGCTTTAAAATTGACCTAGTGTCACTGGGCTGAATTTGACCAAGTATCTGGCAAGCATCAATTTGGCGGAGTTTTATGTAGGTTTTCTCTCCCTGAGCTCAAGCAAGTTGTCTCACAAATTTCTCCACTGCTCACCTCCTTATGTTTGCACCATGTCCCTACAGCACTGTGCTCACTCTCTTGCGAGCACATCAGCAGCAGAAATGTTTGCTGCTTCAGCAAGTAATCATGAAAGCTAATAGAATGCAATGTTTTATCGTGAGTGGAACTGAACACAAAGCTAGGGTGGGTTTCAGAGATAATAGGAACTGCAGATGCTAGAGAATCCGAGATAACAAAGTATAGAGCTGGAGGAACACAGCAGGCCAAGCAGCATCTTAGGAGCACAAAAGCTGACGTTTTGGGCCTAGATCCTTCATCAGGAAAGGGGGAGGGGGAGAGGGTTCTGGAATAAATAGGGAGAGAGGGGGAGGCGGATCGAAGATGGATAGAGGAGAAGATAAGTGGAGTGGGGACAGACAAGTTAAAGGGGTGGGGTTGGAGCCAGTAAAGGCGAGTCTAGGTGGGGAGGGTATAGGTCAGTCTGGGGAGGATGGACACGTCAAGGGGGTGGGAAATCCAGGGCCGATGGATTCAAAGTGTTAAATCTGCTCTTCTCTCCACAGATGCTGCCAGGCTTGCTGAGTATTTTCAGCACTTTCTGATGGGTCTCCAATTTCTAGCATCTGCAGCTCTCCGGTTTTATTATGACCTATGCTTGTCTGTTATTGTCTCCATTCCTTTTGCATGTGTGTGCTGCTTTGGCTACTTTCAAATCCTTTGTGAACTTTCCAGAATCTAAGATTGGAAGACGAAGAAGATTACCATCAATGCATCTATTACCTCTGTAGACACTTCCTTTAATATCCTTTTATGTCCAGGTCAAGAGGTCTTATTGATATTTAGCCTTATTGATTTGCCAAGTACATTTTTTTCTGTAGCGATTGTTATTGAATTTCTTTCCCCTTTTCACTCATTGAAGATTTAGTATTTTTGAAATGCACTTAGAATCTGCTTCCACAAAGGCTGATGCAAGGCACTTTTCAACTCCTCTGGCTTTTGCTGGCTCCCCATTATTATCTTTCAGCTTCATTCTCTAAAGGATCTGTTTTCACTTTGGTCTATCTTAATTGTTGTTCATTTCAAAAAAGCTCTCATGGATTATTTATACCGACAGGGGGTTCTGCTATAATGCGATAGCTGCATTTCTGTGCGACATCGTGTTGTGGAAAATTGCATTATAGAAATAACAGGGTCTACGGGAAAACGCGGCTGGGGCAGACCACCAAAATGCATCACTCAAAATCATCAAAAATCACTCAAACACCTGACTCCAGGCACTACGATCAAGCTGACCCCAGCTCAAAACCTCCCTCTCCCAGACCTACAAAGGATCTCTTCTGTTTTTTTATTCTTCTTAGGATCCACAGCCTGAACTCACGATTCTACTCAGCTTTAATGGATACTAAAAGCCATAAGTACAGTAAACTCACTGGTGCCTGCCACCCAACATGGGATTCCTCCACCTCCCAAATCCCCAGCCATACACAATGTACCCTCCGCCATTAGCCATGAGGCCACTGTCGGAGAACTCACCGATAACGTCACAACCGCCATTGCCGGGTACACCACTTCCGGGACAGCGAACGCCATCGCTGCTGAAGCCTCCGCCTCCATGTCCAAGACCAACAACACAGACACTACCGTCACTGCTGCTGCCGCTGCCTACCCCGCTCCACCCATCGCAGATGTGGACGGAACTCCATCCACTACCAACACCGATATCGCTCCACCCACAGCCTCCACAGCCAACAGCTCCAGAGAAGACAACAACACTGAGCCCTGCAGAATCTTCACCATCCCCCCCAGGCCTCCCCCTCACTGAGGACAAACGGTCAATCCTCAGTAAAGGGCTCACCTCTGTCACCCTCCACTCACACATCAACGAATACCAGTCACGCTTGGACTTTGAACAATTTTTCCACTGCCTTCGCCTCCACGCTTACTTCTCTAATTATGAACCTAACCCTCCATCTACTGACCCCTTCTCCCACCTCCAACACACCCCTTCCTCCTGGACACCACCCTCAGGCCTCCTTCCCTCCCTCGACCTCATCTCCAACTGCCATCGAGACATCAATTGCCTCAACCTCTCCACCCCTCTCGCCCACTCCAACCTCTCCCCCGCAGAACGTGCAGCCCTCTGCTCCAATCCCGATCTCAACATAAAACCTGCGGACAAGGGAGGCGCAGTTGTGGTATGGCGTACTGACCTCGACATCGCTGGGCAACAAAAGGTGAATATAGTACTGGCTTAATCACAGGTGATAGAGGGTAGTGGTGGAGAGATATTTTTTGGAATGGAAGGCTGTGACTAGCGGTGCTCTACAGTGAGCATTGCTGGGACCTCTGCTGTTTCTGGTCAACATAAATGATTTGGAGGCAAACATGGCAGGTCTATTTAGTAAGAGATAGTAAGAACTGCAGATGCTGGAGTCAGAGATAACACAGTGTGGAGCTGGAAGAACACAGCAGGCCAGGCATTTTCAGAGGACTGGAAGGTTTTGGGTCAGGACACTTCTTCAGAAATGGGGAGGGGGAGGGGAGATCAGAAATAAATAGAGGGGACGGGTGGGGCTGGGGAGGGTAGGTAGGATGGTGATAGGTGAGTGCAAGTAGGGAGTGGTGGGGATTGGTCCGCGAGATGGGAGGGATGGGTAGTTGGGAGGCAAGAAGTACAGGTTGTTTCAAGTCAAAGAGGTGGGGATGAGAGGGAGGGTTGGTCATGGGGTCAGGCCAGTGTTGGGGAGATTGTAAAACTGGTAAAATCCATGTTTATGCCATTGGGCTGTAGGCTCCCCAGGCAGAATATGAGGAGCTGCTCCTCCAGTTTCCAGGTGGTGTCATTGTGACACTGGAGGAGGCCCAGGATATACATATCACCCAATGTTTGGGAGGGGGAATTAAAAAGGTTCATGACTGAAAGGTGTTGTCATTTGTCACATACAGAGTGCAAGTGCTCCACAAAATGGTTTCCGAGGCTCCTCTTGGACTCACTGATGTAGAGAAGGGAGCAGCAGATGCAATGGACCATGTTAATGGATGTGCAGGTGAACCCCTGTCTAATGGTGAAGGTTTGTTTTGTGCCTTGAATGGAGATGAGGGGTTGGAGTGGGGGCAAGTGTAACGGTTGCAGGAAAAGTTGCTGGGGCAGTGGGGCTATTTAGGAGTGTGGAGCAGACAAGGGCGTCACAGAGAGTGTGGTCATTCCAGAAGGCAGATAAGGGTGGGGAGGGAAATATATCTTTGGTTGTGGGGTCGGATTGACATGCTGGAAGTGGCAGAGAATGATACATTGAATGCGAAGGTCGGTGGAGTTAGTCTATTCCTCTCACCCACCTTCCTACAAAAATGTGATTCCCTACTCCCAATTGTTCATCTCCGCTCAGTTTGCTCCCATGATGGGGCATTCCACTTCCAAATATCCAAGATGTCCTCCTATTTCAAGGACCACAACGTACCCCCTTCAGTGGTCGAAAATGCCCTCAAACCACATCCCTTGCTCTTCCTGCATCTCTGCCCTCACACCCCTCCCACCAACAAAAGAAAAATCAGAATCCCCCTTGTCCTCACATATCATCTCACCAACCTTGGTATCCAATGTATCATTCTCCACCACTTCCATTGTTGTGAGGCATTGTTGTGTCTTCTTGACTGTCACATCTACATTGTAACTCTGGGACAAATTATTGTCTCTCCCAGTAACTTGATGCTCTTCACTGTCTCAACCTCAATTCTGTTGATGTTGATGGGACGTGCACTCCTCCTTTCTTTCTGAAGTCAAGATTAGTTCTTTAATTTTGCCAATGTTGAGAGACAGATTGTTTTCATTGCACTGTTACCAAGCCCTGTATTTCCCTTCTGTAGTTTGACTTGTCAAACAAGTCAAACACTAGTTAGATATCCATGTCATTACAGAGGTGTCATCAGCGAAGTCGTAGATGGCATTCATTTAGAATTTGGCAACAGAATATTAGGTGTACAGGGAGTACAGTAGGAGGAGGAGTATTCATCCTTGTGGGGGTGGGGAGGGGGTCCAGTGTTGAGGAGGTGCAGTTACCTAACCTCACTGATTGCAGTCTGTGGGTCAAAAAGCTGAGAATCCTGTTGCAGAGGGCTGAACCGAGACCAAGGTCACACAGTTTTGAGATTAGTCTGGAGGGGATAACGATGCTGAAGGCGGAGCTGTAGTCAATGAGCAGGAGTCTGACGTAGGTGCCTTTGATGTTCCAGCAATGAGTGCAGGCCTAGGGATAGGACATCCTCTGTGGATCTGTTACACCAGTAGGCAAATTGAAGGGGATCAAGGCAGGTTGGGAGACTGGAGTTGACGTGGGTCATGAGCAGTATCTCAAAGCACTTCATGATTATGGAGGCCAGAGCCACTGGGCGCTAGTCATTAAGGCACATTGCATGAGCTCTCTTAGATATGGCGATGGTGGTGGACTTCTTGAAACAGGTGGGGGTTGAAGATGTTAATGAATGCCTCTGTCAGTTGGTCCACACAGGACCTGAGTGCTTGGCCAGAGACACTGTCCGGGATCATTGCTTTCCTTTGGTTGACACCCAGCAAGACCGATCTGACTTCTGAAGCGTTGACAGAGGGAACAGGTGTGTCCGCCGCTGTCGGGACAGGCATCACCGTGCTGCTGGCATTCTGCTCAAACCGCGCATAGAAAGCACTGAGCATGTCAGGGAGGGATGTGTCTTTGATAAGACGTGTACGGCATAGATAGAGTGAAAAATATGAAGCTTTTTCCCAGGGTGGAGGCAGCAATTAGTAGGGGACACAGGTTAAAAGCGGGGTGGGGCTGTTTAAAACAGATGTGTAAGACACGTTTTTCGACAAATGGTGGCGAGTACCTGGAACATGCTGCCAGATGAGGGGGTTGGAAGCGGACATAATGGCAGCATTCAGGAAGCATTTGGACGACTACATGAATCGGAAGGGAATACAGGGATATAATCTTGTCTTCTTTTAGTATGGGAGTGCAAAATGTGTCCGTGCAGGCTTGTAACGCCAAAGGGCCTGTTCCTATGCTGTATTATCCTTTGTTCTTTGCTCATTTTGGTATACTTGCTGGTTTATCCTCAAAGTTTATTTCCTCACTCCTTACTAAATTTTTCCATCTTTCCCTTTTATTTTTATTAACTTTCTAAATTCCTCTTTACCACAATGTTTTTTTTTTCGTTGTGTTACTATCGGTAACTTGCTTGGTTAGCCGCGGTTAGTTTAACCCCTTACTAGAATCTTTCTTCCTCATGAAAATATATCTTTATTACAACTCAAGGCTATTTCTTGAACACTGCCATTGTTCATCAACCATCCTTTCTGCTCAACTCCTTCCCCCAGTCTCGCCTAGCCAATTCTGCCCTCATTCCTCAGCACATACCCTTAAGTTTAGCACAACTGTTTCTGGCCTATGTTTCTCATTTATTAAACCTGGTATTACACATTACAAGATCAAGAAATAGTTGGACAGACAACATGATATTCTAGGAAATTGTCGGAATACACATTTGAACTGTCCCTTGTGAGTACCTCTGTTAACTCGACTTTCCTAATTGGCATGCTTAGTCACCTATGATTAGTGTACAGCTTTTTTCATGTGCCCTCATTATCTTTTGATTTATTCTCTGTTCCACAGTTAGGGCAGCTATACAGTATTCCCATCAGTTTGTACATTATTTCTTACCTGAACCCATATGGATTCTACATCTTCTGATCCAAGATCATTTGTCGCTAGTCTATTTATTCCACTAACAAACCTATACCCCACCCTTTACTTCTTGCCTGTCCTCTCAAGAAGTAACATACCAATGAGTATTTAGTTCCTAGTTTTGATCTCCTTGTAACTACTTCTCTATAAGGGCTACAATATTGTGTTTATTAACCTCCATTTGTACTGCTAATTCATTTATTTTGTTTCAAGTAAAATATGTTCAGAAGAATACTTTGTAATTTGTTTGCCTCCTTAGTACTAATTGCCATTGTTTTTCCAACGTTTATACACTCAGTCTCTTCCTGTTTCACTTGATACATTGTTATTAAAACTGCTGTCCTGTAATTCTGATTTATCACCTACCTGTCTCCACCCCAAATTTGATGTGATCCACAAATTTAGAACTTGTGCTTTTAATTTCAGCAGTGCTCCCAGCACCAGTCCTTGTGAAATATTACTTAACAGATACCATTTATACAACTAATATCTGTTTAATGTCTAAGAGCCAGCTAGCATTTTATTTAGCTACCTGATCTCTGCCTTTATGTTCTCATACCTTATCCATCAGTCTGTCTGAGGCACTTTATTAAAGGCCTTTTGAAAATCCAAATGTATTATCTCTACTGCATGACCATCATCTACTCTCTTTTAACTACTCAGAGAATTTATTAAAATTGAAGAAGACATATTTATGTTTACCCTCTCCTTTCTGTTAACTAGAAAACTCATGTCAATATGCACCTTGAGCTTTAGATTTTTTTCACAATAACCATTAATCTAGCACCTTATCAAATGTCTTCAATCAATCTCATATCGCCATTTTTAATTATGTTTGTAAAAGCAAACTAAGATATCTATTTAACATTTCTGCCATTTCTCTATCATCACCTGCAGTATTATTTGTTCTATCCTTTAATTCACCAAAGATCCTCATACAGTACCTTCAAAACACATGACCACTTCCATCTAGAGGGACCAAGGGGAGCAGATACATGGGGCCACTACAACCTTCAAGATTCCCTCCAATTTGTCATCCTGACTGGGAAATATATAACCATTCATTCTAAACTTTCTCTATTGAATATAAGTTTGTTATTAATTTGTTATTATTACTTGAAGTAAGCTTTCTACTTTAGTACTGCGTGGGTGTTCAGATAAGTGGGGAATGGATGCTAGGGCAGTTGCTTGCTCCTCCTGCAGAATGTGGCAGTTGGGAGATGTGGCACACGTCTCCTCTGGCTACATCTGCGGGAAGTGCACCCAACTACAGCTCCTTGAAAACCGTGTTAGGGAAATGGAGCTGGAGCTGGATGAACTACGGATCATTCGGGAGGCAGAGCGGGTAATTGAGAGGAGTTACCGGGAGTTGGTCACTCCTAAGGCTCAGGACAAGGATAAATGGGTTACAGTTAGGGGGAGGAAAGGGGACAGACAGACAGTGCAGAGATCCCCTGTTGGCATTCCCCTCAGCAATAAGTACACCGTTTTGGATACTGCTGGGGGGTGACCTACCAGAGGAAAGCCATAGTAGTCAGTTCTCTGGCACTGAGCCTGACACTGTGGCAAAGAAGGGAAGGGGGCAGAATAGAAAAGTACTCGTGGTAGGGGACTCGATAGTTAGGGGAATCGACAGGAGATTTTGTGGTCAGGATCGGGATTCCCGGAAGGTATGTTGCCTCCCTGGTGCCAGCGTCTGGGACGTCTCCGATCGGGTATATAAGGTTCTAAAAGGGGAGGGCGAACAGCCAGAAATCGTGTTACATATTGGCACTAATGATATAGCCAGAAATAGGATTGAGGATATAAAAAGTGATTTCAGGGAGTTAGGATGGAAGCTGCAGAGCAGGATGAACAGAGTAGTGTTCTCTGGTTTACTACCGGTGCCACGAGATAGCGAGGCGAGGAACAGGGAGCGGGCGCAGCTGAACACGTGGCTATGCAGCTGGTGTAGGAGGGAGGGCTTCAGATATGTAGTAATTGGGATGCCTTCTGGGGAAGGTGGGACCTGTACAAGAAGGACGGGTTGCATCTGAACTGGAAGGGGACCAATGTCCTGGGTGGAAGGTTTGCTCGAGTAGTTCGAGAGGGTTTAAACTAGTATGGCAGGGGGGTGGGAACCTGAGCTGTATACCAGAGGTGAGCGTTGATGCAGGTGAGGCAGTAGCAAGAGGTAGACCAGCTAGTGGGAAGGATTTTCCTGGGAAGGAACCAAGGAATCGGTTAAAGTGTGTTTGCTTTAATGCAACGAGTATCAGGAATAAAAGTGATGAACTTAGAGCATGGATCAGTACCTGGTGCTATGATGTTGTGGCCATAACAGAGACATGGGTTTCTCAGGGGCAGGAATGGTTGCTGGATGTTCCAGGGTTTAGAGCATTTAAAAAGAATAGGGAGGGGGGAAAAAGAGGAGGGGGTGTAGCACTACTAATCAGAGAGGGTATCACAGCTACAGAAGCTTCCTTTGTCGAGGAAGATCTGCCTACTGAGTCAGTATGGGTGGAAATTAGGAACAGCAAGGCAGTAGTCACCTCGTTAGGGGTTTACTACAGGACCCCAATAGCAGCAGGGAGATTGAAGAAAGCATAGGTTGACAGATTTTGGAAAAGTGTGGACGCAGTAGGGTTGTTGTAATGGGTGACTTTAACTTTCCTAATATTGATTGGAACCTCCTTCGAGCAGAAGATTTGAATGGAGCTGTTTTTGTAAGGTGTGTTCAGGAGGGTTTCCTAACGCAGTACGTTGACAGGCCGACGAGGGGAGAGGCCTTTCTAGACTTGGTGCTCGGAAACGAGCCGGGGCAGGTATCAGATCTTGTAGTGGGAGAGCATTTTGGTGATAGTGACCATAACTGCCTCACGTTCTACATAGCTATGGAGAAGAAGAGGATTAGGCAAAATGGGAGGATATTTATTTGGGGAAGAGGAAACTATGACGCAATTAGACATGAGTTAGGAAGCATGGACTGGGAGAAATTGTTCCATGGTAAGGGCACTATAGACATGTGGAGATTGTTTAAGGAACAGTTGTTGCGAGTGATGAATAAATATGTCCCTCTGAGACAAGCAAGAAGGGGTAAGATAAAGGAACGTTGGATGACGAGAGCGGTGGTGCTTCTTGTGAAAAGGAAGAAGGTAGCTTACATAAGGTGGAGGAAGCTAGGGTCAAGTTCAGCTAGAGAGGATTACACGCAGGCAAGGAATGGGCTCAAAAATGGTCTGAGGAGAGCCAGGAGGAGGCACGAGAAAGGCTTGGCAGAACGGATTGGGGAAAACACAAAGGCATTGTACACTTATGTGAGGAATAAGAGAATGGTCAAAGAAAGTGTAGAGCCGATCAGGGATAGCATAGGGAACTTGTGTGTGGAGTCTGAGGAGGTAGGGGAAGCCCTAAATGAGTTTTTTGCTTCTGTCTTTATGAAAGAAATGAACTTTGTAGTGAATGAAACCTTTGAAGAGCAGGTGTGCATGCTGGAATGGATAGAGATAGAGGAAGCTGATGTGCTGAAAATTTTGTCAAACATTAAGATTGACAAGTTGCCAGGCCTGGACCAGATTTGTCCTCGGCTGCTTTGGGAAACGAGAAATGCAATTGCTTCGCCACTTGTGAAGATCTTTGCATCCTCGCTCTCCACTGGAGTCGTACCTGAGGACTGGAGAGAGGCAAATGTAACTCCTCTCTTCAAGAAAGGAAATAGGGAAATCCCCGGCAATTACAGACCAGTAAGTCTCACGTCTATCGTCTGCAAGGTGTTAGAAAGGATTCTGAGGGATAGGATTTATGACCATCTGGAAGAGCATGGCTTGATCAAATGCAGTCAACACGGCTTTGTGAGGGGCAGGTCATGCCTCACAAACCTTATCGAGTTCTTTGAGGAATTATGGAATTTTTTGAGCATGTGACTAGAAAAGTTGATGAGGGTTGAGCTGTGGATGTGGTGTATATGGACTTCAGTAAGGCTTTTGATAAGGTTCCCCATGGTAGGCTCATTCAGAAGGTCAGGAGGAATGGGATACAGGGAAACTTAGCTGCCTGGATACAGAATTGGCTGGCCAACAGAAGGCAGCGAGTGGTAGTAGAAGGAAAATATTCTGCCTGCAAGTCAGAGGTGAGTGGTGTTCCACAGGGCTCTGTCCTTGGGCATCTACTGTTTGTAATTTTTATTAATGACTTGGATGAGGGGATTGAAGGATGGGTCAGCAAGTTTGCAGACGACACAAAGGTTGGAGGTGTCGTTGACAGTATAGAGGGCTGTTGTAGGCTGCAGCGGGACATTGACAGGATGCAGAGATGGGCTGAGAGGTGGCAGATGGAATTCAACCTGGATAAATGCGAGGTGATGCATTTTGGAAGGTCGCATTTGAAAGCTGAGTACAGGATTAAGGATAGGATTCTTGGCAGTGTGGAGGAACAGAGGGATCTTGGTGTGCAGATACATAGATCCCTTAAAATGGCCACCCAAGTGGACAGGGTTGTTAAGAAAGCATATGGTGTTTTGGCTTTCATTAACAGGGGGATTGAGTTTAAGAGTCATGAGATCTTGTTGCAGCTCTATAAAACTTTGGTTAGACCGCACTTGGAATACTGCAGCCAGTTCTGGTCGCCCTATTATAGGAAAGATGTGGATGCTTTGGAGAGGGTTCAGAGGAGGTTTACCAGGATGCTGCCCGGACTGGAGGGCTTATCTTATGAAGAGAGGTTGACTGAGCTCGGTCTCTTTTCATTGGAGAAAAGGAGGAGGAGAGGGGACCTATATGAGGTATACAAGATAATGAGAGGCATAGATAGAGTTGATAGCCAGAGACTATTTCCCAGGGCAGAAATGGCTAGCACGAGGGGTCATAGTTTTAAGCTGGTTGGTGGAAAGTATAGAGGGGATGTCAGAGGCGGGTTCTTTACACAGAGAGTTGTGAGAGCATGGAATGTGTTGCCAGCAGCAGTTGTGGAAGCAAGGTCATTGGGGTCATTTAAGAGACTGCTGGACATGCATATGGTCACAGAAATTTGAGGGTGCATACATGAGGATCAATGGTCGGCACAACATTGTGGGCTGAAGGGCCTGTTCTGTGCTGTACTGTTCTATGTTCTATGTTCTATGTTCATTCCTTCATTGTAACTGGGACAAAATCCTGGGCTTTCCTCACTAACAGCATTGTGGGTCAACCTACAGTAGGTGGATGACAGCGGTTCAGTTCACCATCAAGGACAACTAGGGATGGGCAAAAAATGTTGGCCAGGCAGCGACGCCCACATCCCACAAATGAATATATATAAAAAGTTCTATACTTATCCTGACCTTCATTTTCAAAATTAATGTACCTGTAGTGTAGTTTCTGCATCATGTGCTTTGATCATTTCATTTCATAATTCCTTTCTTCCTTCCTAATAATTTAATTGATTTCTCACTTAATTTCTTCTCACAGGGGGCGGTGATAGCCTAGCGGTACTATTGCTGGCCTGTTAATCCAGGAAACCCAGATGACATTCTGGAGGCCTGGTGCAAATCCCACTACAGCAGATTGTGAAAATAGAATAAAAATAACTAAGAATCTTATGATGTCCATTAATCTATTGCCAAGTGTCAGGAAAAACCCCTCTGGTTCACTAATGTACATTAGGGAAAGAGACTGCCATCCTTGCCTGGTCTGGCCTACATGTGACTCCAGACTCACAGCAGTGTGGTTGACTCTAAACTAACCTCTGGGCAATTAGGGATTGTCAATAAATGCTGCCTAGTGAGCGATGCCCACATCCTGTTAATGAATAGCTATGGAGAAGGAGAGGATTAGGCAAAATGGGAGGATATTTAATTGGGGAAGAGGAAACTATGACGCAATTAGACATGAGTTAGGAGGCATGGACTGGGAGCAATTGTTCCATGGTAAGGGCACGTGGAGACTGTTTAAGGAACAGTTGTTGCGAGTGATGAATAAATATGTCCCTCTGAGACAGGCAAGAAGGGGTAAGATAAAGGAACCTTGGATGACAAGAGTGGTGGAGCTTCTTGTGAAAAGGAAGAAGGTAGCTTACATAAGGTGGAGGAAGCTAGGGTCAAGTTCAGCTAGAGAGGATTACACGCAGGCAAGGAAGGGGCTCAAAAATGATCTGAGGAGACCCAGGAGGGGGCACGGGAAAGGCTTGGCAGAACGAATTAGGGAAACACAAAGGCATTTTACACTTATGTGAGGAATAAGAGAATGGTCAAAGAAAGTGTAGGGCCAATCAGAGATAGCATAGGGAACTTGTGTGTGGAGTCTGAGGAGGTAGGGGAAGTCCTAAATGAGTTTTTTGCTTCTGTCTTTATGAAAGAAACGAACTTTGTAGTGAATGAAACCTTTGAAGAGCAGGTGTGCATGATGGAATGGATAGAGATAGAGGAAGCTGATGTGCTGAAAACTTTGTCAAACATTAAGATGACAAGTTGCCAGGCTCGGACCAGCTTTGTCCTCGGCTGCTTTGGGAAACGAGAAATGCAATTGCTTCGCCACTTGCGAGGATCTTTGCATCCTTGCTCTCCACTGGAGTCGTACCTGAGGACTATAGAGAGGCAAATGTAATTCCTCTCTTCAAGAAAGGAAATAGGGAAATCCCCGGCAATTACAGACCAGTAAGTCTCACGTCTGTCGTCTGCAAGGTGTTAGAGAGGATACTGAGGGATAGGATTTATGACCATCTGGAAGAGCATGGCTTGATCAAATGCAGTCAACACGGCTTTGTGAGGGGCAGGTCATGCCTCACAAACCTTATCGAGTTCTTTGAGGATGTGACTAGAAAAGTTGATGAGGGTCAAGCTGTGGATGTGGTGTATATGGACTTCAGTAAGGCTTTTAATCAGGTTCCCCATGGTAGGCTCATTCAGAAAGTCAGGAGAGACGGGATACAGGGGAACTTAGCTGTCTGGATACAGAATTGGCTGGCCAACAGAAGGCAGTGAGTGGTAGTAGAAGGAAAATATTCTGCCTGGAAGTCAGTGGTGAGTGGTGTTCCACAGGGCTCTGTCCTTGGGCCTCTACCGTTCATAATTTTTATTAATGACTTGGATGAGGGGATTGAAGGATGGGTCAGCAAGTTTGCAGACGACACAAAGGTTGGAGGTGTCGTTGACAGTATAGAGGGCTGTTGTAGGCTGCAGCGGGACATTGACAGGATGCAGAGATGGGCTGAGAGGTGGCAGATGGAGTTCAACCTGGATAAATGCGAGGTGATGCATTTTGGAAGGTCGCATTTGAAAGCTGAGTACAGGATTAAGGATAAGATTCTTGGCAGTGTGGAGGCACAGAGGGATCTTGGTGTACAGATACATAGATCCCTTAAAATGGCCACCCAAGTGGACAGGGTTGTTAAGAAAGCATATGGTGTTTTGGCTTTCATTAACAGGGGGATTGAGTTTAAGAGTCATGAGATCTTGTTGCAGCTCTATAAAACTTTGGTTAGACCGCACTTGGAATACTGCATCCAGTTCTGGTCGCCCTATTATAGAAAAGATGTGGATGCTTTGGAGAGGGTTCAGAGGAGGTTTACCAGGATGCTGCCCGGACTGGAGGGCTTATCTTATGAAGAGAGGTTGACTGAGCTCGGTCTCTTTTCATTGGAGAAAAGGAGGAGGAGAGGGGACCTATATGAGGTATACAAGATAATGAGAGGCATAGATAGAGTTGATAGCCAGAGACTATTTCCCAGGGCAGAAATGGCTAGCACGAGGGGTCATAGTTTTAAGCTGGTTGGTGGAAAGTATAGAGGGGATGTCAGAGGCGGGTTCTTTACACAGAGAGTTGTGAGAGCACGGAATGCGTTGCCAGCAGCAGTTGTGGAAGCAAGGTCATTTGGGACATTTAAGAGACTGTTGGACATGCATATGGTCACAGAAATTTGAGGGTGCATACATGAGGATCAATGGTCGGCACAACATTGTGGGCTGAAGGGCCTGTTCTGTGCTGTACTGTTCTATGTTCTATGTTCTATGTTCTAATAAAGGAAAAAAAAACTCACTCCAATCATGGGCTTCTCTGTGGCTGATGTACTAACCTGTGCTGCTTCCTAAGTGTTTATTTGTTCCCTCTGTCCCTATTTACCCACAGAGTCACATTTGTGTTCAATTTGTTTTTCCATCCGATGGAGTATATTTTTCCTGCACTCTGTTAAATACTGTTTCAAATGTCATTACACATAGTTTGTTAATTTTGTTGTCCAATTTATTTTTCTAAATTCTATTCTCAATCTCTCAAAATCCACTTTGCTGCAACCTGTTGCCCTGGTTTCTGTCATTCTTATGCCCTTCTTTATTATCATCTTAAAGCATATGATCGACAGCTATTTCAAAGTTGCTGGTTATAGCTTGTAAAATGCTCATTTATTTTGTGCAGAAACAGCATTCCTGTGACAGTACACATGAAAATGTATTTATCAATTTATCTTTAAGCATGTATATCTAAAGCAGTCAGGGAACTACAAAGAACAAAACATCATATTTTCACACAGAATGTCTGTAATATCCTGGAAAATTAAACGGAACTAAAAGGACTTAAAAATAAACACAAAGAAATATGGTCTGACACCATCAGAGATAATGGGAACTGCAGATGCTGGAGAATCCGAGATAACAAAGTATGGAGCTGGATGAACACAGCTAACCAAGCAGCATCAGAGGAGAAGGAAAGCTGGCCCCCACAGGGTCTAGGCACAAAACGTCAGCTTTTGTGCTCCTAAGATGCTGTTTGGCCTGCTGTGTTCATCCAGCCCCACGCTTTGTGGTCTGACGCCATGTCTGGCGACAATATAATTCTATTCCCCCACCTGGTGAATGATCTGCTTATCACTGTTTGGATAACGAAGTATTACTAATTGGGATTGACTTATATTTCGAGTGTGAGACTAAAGAAGGCTTGTGAAAGACAGTTTTTGGTTTAATTGTGCTTAGGAATTAAACAGGCAGCTGCTTAGACAGTGGTGAAGATGAAGTAACACAGGAGCAGAACAAGACCATTTGGTCAACTGAACCCTCTCCGCCATTCAACATGAATGTGGCCAAACTCAGTATCCTGTTCCCACTTCCTCCCCATGTTCTTTGATCCCTTTAGCCTTATATCTAACTCCTTCTTGAAAATATTCAATATTTTGGCCTCACCTGCTTTCTGAGGCAGAGAATTCCGCAGGCTCACCAACTTCTGGATGAAGAAATGCCACCTCATCTTAGAGTTAAATGACTTGCACAGTATCTTTAGACTGTGAACCATGACAATGAGATTACAAACATAGGTAAACCATTTGGAAATTCTTCATCACTAGAGATAGCTACTTTACTAGAAGAATATTTATGTAGAATTACTACATAATTAAGAATTACAAGTGACTCCTGGTGCTTGGGTGTGCTGTGGGTGCAAGATGTAATGACATCCCTTGCTAATAAAGGACAAAGTTTGCCATTATCACAATATATCATCACATCCTTCATAAGGCCATTCATACAATCTCATCTGTAAACAACGTATTGAAATTTCTATTTCTAGAACAAATGTTGTTTCTTAAAAATGTGGTGCTTTAACACCACTTATCTCCAGAGTCTGTTTGAGGATTCTTTCCACAGAAGATTTTTCTCTTAACCTTGAAGAAGTAGAAGTCAAACAGAATTTGTACCCTGTGAAAATTAAGGAATAAATACAAGAACCTCTTGGAAGAACAGAGAATTGTTGCATCTTTTATTGCCAGCATTCTCCAGAAGATCAGAAGATCCCTTCAGGGAGTTTGGACTGTGAGAAGCCCTCTCTTTATACCTTGTTAGAGACAGAATACCAAAGGAGAAGCCAGGCTGAAGTAAAAAAATGGAGTAAATTAATAATTAGCTGTGCTTAAAGGGGCATAGTATTCATTGAAAAGCTGCTGGCAAATCTTATCTGGTCATTTGCCAAACATTGATATAACTTGCATCAAAATGCACAAATTTATTTACTGATTAAATTGTGCAATTAAATATGTTTCCTTCTGTTTGTAAAGCTAAAGGTAATTAATGTGACTAATCTCTCAATGCAAAGCATTTTTCAATAACTTGCACAATTAGATCTCACCTTTTTTGTCAGCAACATTAACCTACTCAGTGCAAATGTGCTTATTCATTTACAGGCAGGAGAATTTCATGCAAAAAAATATTGGCTACACTTCATTTCAAAATTTGCACAATTATTTTCAATTCCCTCTATGCTTCTACCCCCTCTATATCTCTGTAATCTCCTCGATTGTTGCAACTTCCTCTAGCTCCGCAATCCTCTAAAGTCTTGATGCTGCTCCCACTCCAGCCTCTCAAATTTTCAACACTCTGTCATTAACAGACAATACTTCAGCTTCATAAATTCTGAAATTGATCTCCATATTCCCCACCCAACCTGTCTCTGATCTCCCCTTTCCTCCACTTCAAGATGTTTCTCAAAACTGGCCTCTTTCACAAGCCTGTCCCAACACCTCCTAATGTGATTCAGTGTCAACTTTTGGTTGAAAACATCTTGGTCCATACTTTATGTTCAAGTTGTGTTATCAGTGTACATTGTTGTTTTCCACAAGTTCTACACAGAACAATCTCAACAACAAAACCAATTTGTATCAATAAAGCGCAGTCAATAAAATGTTCATTGTACATTACAAAGGCAAGTATGCCACTGAGTTAAAACCTGAGTCCTCAAACCTGTTCAACTGGGGACCAATAACAGTGCTGGTAATCAGTACCAACTCGCAAAAGGTCCTGGCTGCAGTACCACAAGGAAATGGATGAGCTCTGGCTTTCTACAAAATTACATAGTGCCATCTTCTCTCCACTAAAACATACTCACAGGGCATTGTCTGGTCAGATCTGCCACTGAACAGACACCTGCAGGCGTTTGAATATCAAGCATGATGTTCATTCAAAGGCTCAAGCCTTCATTATGTTTTCATTCTATAGTAATTCAGTTCAATTGCCTAGGTGAGACAACAAGGTGTGGAGCTGGATGAACACAGCAGGCCAAGCAGCATCTTAGGAGCAGAAAAGCTGATGTTTCGGGCCCAGAATCTTCTTCAGAAATTTTATTCAGAACTCAATTTTACCAGTTCCATTCCATTGCACAAAGTGAAAATCTGCCCCCAAATTACTCCAGTAACAATACATCTGTTTCTCTGCCTGCTGGCTAAGAAGAAAAGCATCAACTTAAGTAAAATGCAGACGTTCCCAGCAGACAGCAACCTTTCACCAAACTGTGCAATCTGCAGCTTGATCTGCTTGTGTCGAACTCTGCTGAGTATTTAAGAAGACAGTAATTTCATAGCTATTAACAAGTATAACTTTAAACGTGCAGTGGCTGCAGGAGCTCACTTCCAGATGATTAGTACTTTGTGAGTTACCATTCTTCTGAAGTTAAGTTAATATCTTAGTTGAATGTTTGAAAGTCATCCACATTAATATCTACAAATTACACCCTCATTAAAAAACGAACAAGCTTTATTCTCCCGATCTGCTCAGGTCAGAACTTGACAAATGGTTTGATTTTCACATTTGAACTGCAAACCTCAATGAATAATGCACTGCATTGATGTTGCAATCGCTTCAGGCACATCATCATTCCTGAGCTAAAGAGAGAATGCTGAAACTAGATTAAATTTCCTTCGCAGATTACATGCAATTTATTTTGCTGTGCTTAATCGTGTCAGATTTTATATACATTTATTAGTGTTTTGGTGTATTTTGTTTTCTTGAGCTCCTCACTGTTGGCCAGAGGTATCATTTAAGTTGTTTGTTTGAGGTTCTCTGTAAGAGATAAGCATCAGCATTAATATGGGCTTTTCATCATCGGAACTCCACCCCCACCCCACACCACTTCTGAGGAAACTCAGATCATCCGATAGGAATGTGAAATATTTACAAATCTTGCAGCTGTTTAAAAGGTCAGTGCTGGGAGATTACTGAACACTCGCAAAGCCATATAAATAGTTATCATTGAATCACCTCTGGGTAATCTCCAAGTTTCAACATTTTATTTTAACACTTCATCATCAGTTTACATCATGAGGATGCCTCCAGTATGGCAGTAAGGCACAGTTATATGAAGTTATCCGTCATTGTTGCCCTAGACTGTTAGGTGCTAGCATCATTTCTGACATCTTATTGAAATGCATTCATTTTGTTGAAAGTAATTGTTTGGGATCAGTGATATGGCACATTAATCAGATACCTTATTTAATGCATTCTCAGCATTTTGTTCATAGCCATGAGAGGCTTAGTGTTTGTGGAAGGGTAATATTTAAGGTGCATAACCTTTTCTAGATAGAGTAAGAGACCGACATGAAGCTAATAAAATGTTTCATCGTACAATGATAGTTATTACAGTATGCTAAGGAACCAGTTGATCAGTGCACAATGACATTTGCAGGTAAATGTGGCACTCTGCGAAATTGCAAGCGATTTCATTTTGATTAGTGCCTTGTTTGACCTCATGGATATCCTAGCTGTGATGGATAAATATCAGTTTTCTTCAGTTAGATCATTTCACGAGTTTTGGCTGACTGAACAAAAAAACTTGTTTTGCCTCTAAAATAGTCATTCTATTCTGTGCAATAACAAGTCGGATGTTAAGAAGGGGTGTACACCATTCCCCCCAGAACTAATGTCCCCAACACCGAGATATAATGGATCATTTTGTTCATATGCCTGACACCGGTTTCCAAAGCAACTGCTCCGCTTGAAAATGCGTTGCAGCGGGAGGCTTTCTGAGAGACAGTGAAAATGCTTTAGATATGGGTGTGAGATTGCTCGCTGAGCTGGAAGGTTAGTTTTCAGATGTTTCGCCTTCCTAGGTAACATCATCAGTGAGCCTCCGGCGAAGCGCTGGTGTTATGTCCCACTTTCTATTTATCAGTTTCCTTGGGTTGCTGATGTCATTTGTCATGATGTCAAATGACATCACCAACCCAAGGAAACAGATAAATAGAAAGCGGGACGTAACACCAGCGCTTCATCGGAGGCTCACTGATGATGTTACCTAGAATGGTGACGAAATGTCTGAAAACTAACCTTCCAGCTCAGCGAGCAAACTCACACCCAGAACCTCAACCTAAGCTACAAATCTTCTCGAAAAATGCTTTTGGTATTTCCTCAAAGCATTCTTGAAGAGGGTAAATATTTCCACCCACTCATGGGAATCCCTGGTCTACAACTGAATGAAACAGAGAAGGTTTATTATAGAAGGCACTGAAGATATTGAGTTATCCTGTTGGGAACATATAGAGGCAAAATCAAAGTGACAGTGGAAGCCCACACCTACTCTTCATATACCATCTGGTATGCAGGTAGTAGAGCTACCAGGTAGAGCGTTGGACTTGTCAATGCCTCAGCACACATTGAAATAGAGTGGAATGAATTCTTCCTCAGTTCTGAGGGACTGCCTAAGATGAAGAAGTATTCTATTCCATTCTATGCTATTCTGTTCTACACTATTTATTTGTATGCCATGATGATAAAGCTGAGTTTTTTGATGTTAAAAATGGAGATGAAACAACAATGCTAGCATTTATATAGCCCCCTTAATAGAGTAAAACAACGTAAAGCACTACACAGGGCAATTTTGACACAGGCATATGAGAAATTATTTGGCCATAAAATAAAAGAATGAGCAAGAAGGTTGGTTTTAAAGAGCCTTCTAAAGAAGAAGGGAGTTGTAGAATGGTGGAATGACTAAAGGAGGGAATTTCAAAGTTTAAGTTAGCTGAATGCATGGCTGCCAACATTGAAGCAAGCAACAACAGAATTGAAGGAGCACGTGACATTTCAGAGGGTAATTGGACTGCAAAGAGAGGGACAGATGGCAACTTTTGTTAGCAAGGACAAGATTTTAAAACTTCAGACATTGTCAGAAGACAGGCCAATGTAAATGGTGGGCATGAGCTTGGTGGGTGAAAGATATAAAGCGATCTCTCTAATGGGAGCGCCCCTGTTTGTTTCACCACAGTTGCACATTCCTTTTCCTCTGTGCTCACACGTAAGAGCCTCCCACTTTCAATTTCAAGTTATCAACCATGATCATTGTCTTGCAGCACTTTGCTTTACAAATGGCTAGAGGCAGAGCAGGGATGGCCAGTGGCCTGGAGCGAAGATAGCTTCTGCGTGGTGCCTGGTCAGACCACGTGGATGTCTTTACAGAAAGACAGAAATGTCTATCTTTGTAGATTTATTTGTTATTTTCTTAACTTATGCTTTGTATATCCATCACGTAGTATGTGATTTTCTTTGTTTTCTCTATTTTTGTATCTAAGATGGCGCAGTGCATTGGTGACATTGAACACTTTTGTTTGTAGCATGAGTACACAGGACAATAAACCTAATTCTTGTTGCCTGCTTCTCTCAAAGCTCCTAATGACCAATTTCAGTCTAAGTTAGGATATAGCTAAGAAACTCATCAAAACTGCCACTGTTTCACTGATATCATACAGCAACTAGCACAAAAGGGAATCTGCACAAATGGGTCTATCACAGTTTTCTGGTGAAATAGCATCATTGGAGTGAAACCAAATCTGAGGGCTCCTGGCTCATCAGGAGTCACGGTTGGCACCATTTATCACGGCTGTTTATCACCATAAGGTGGCTCGGTGGCTCAGTGGTTAACACTGCAGCCTCACAGCACCAGGGACCCAGGTTCAATTCCAGCCTTGGGTGTCTGCCTGTGTGGAGTTTGCACAATCTCCCTGTGTCTGTATGGGTTTCCTCCCACAGTCCAAAGATGTGCAGGCTAGGTGGATAGGCCATGCTAAATTGCCTGTAGTGGTCAGGGGTGTGTGGGTTATGGGGGATGGGTCTGGGCGGGATGGTCCAACGGGGAGTGTGGATTTGTTGGGGCAAAGGGCCTGTTCTCACACTGTAGGGAATCTAATCTAATCATTGATCTTATTCATCATATATTGTAGAAAATGAAAAATGCTGTGGATAAACTGATTTGGTAAAGAAACCACCAAGCATCAAATGGAATTTGACTAAGTTTCAGGTTTGTGCACTGTAGATGTTTCCCTCAACAAGTTAAGCACACAGTTTAGCCTAAAATCTGGGAATTTTTGTCTATTGAAATGGTGCCCATTGAACCACGATTTTTGTTTGGTGTGGGAATAAAAGTTTACAGAAATAAGGCAGATAAATGGAAGCAAGGTACACATTAGCAATGGTTTAGTTTAATGGTGGAACCAGCTTAAAGTGGTAAGTAATCTCCTCCTGTTCCAATGTTGTTATATATTGCAATAACAGATGTCCAGCAAAGTCAGCAGTGTGATGGAATACACACCACTCCCCTGAGTGAGTGCAGCTCCAACTACACTCAGATTGCTGGAATCACTCTGGACAAAGCAATCTGATTTTCGAACTCTCCATTTATCACCTTAAACATTTGTTTCCTCCACCAACAATAGCAACAGAATGTACCTGCTCACAAGATGCCCTGCAGCCACTCACTCCTTCAACTGCACTTTCCAAACCTATAACCTCCACCACAAAAATGACAACGGCAGCAGAGACACAGGAGTGCAACTACCTACAAATTCCCTCCTAAAATACACACCATCATGATATGGAATGATATCACTATTCCTGTGATATTGTGGGGACAAAATGCTGCAAGTGGTATGGCATTGTGGAGATACATTATAGGGACTACAGCAATTCCAGTAGGCAGCCTATCACCACTTCATCAAGCGTGGTTAAGGATGGGAAGAGTATGAGTTAGCTCAGTCAGCTAGACAGCTCGCTTGCAATGCAGAGTGACGCCAACAGCATGGGTTCATGGCCCACGCTGGCTGTGGTTACCATGAAGATCTTTCCTTCTCAACCTCTCCCCTCACCTGAACCATGATAACACTTAGGTCAAATCAATCACTAGTCACCGCTCTGTAATGACAGAGCAGCCTATGATCTGTTAGGACTATAGTGACTTTACTTCAGTCGGGATGGGCAATATCTGTTGACATTATTGGCAATGCTCTCGTCCCACACAAAAATATACGAATGAGGAATGGAGAAATGTGATATGGGGAAGCAGTCTATTTCCCTGACAGGTTTTCACTGCAACCATTTATAATGGAAACAAGCTGTAGATATAATACGAATGGTGTCCAAGTCTAAAAGTAATTACAGCTGGCTTATAAGATGTCTTGCAAAACACGTAGACGTAAGAGAGAGCTGGAATGCTTCATGATAAAGGATTAAGTGATGTCAGAGAAAAATATGAGTAATTTAAAGACACCATCTGTAACCTTGCTGGTTACATTTTTAAGAACGATTCAATGTGCTTATCAGAACTACAGATAGAAGAGTGAAGGAATAAATAGTTGTGCTTTTTTTTTTCTCCCCCAGACTGGTCTAAATGTCAAGTCCTCCCAAATCTGTTACGCCATAATCCAACACGTGCTAAAGCTTTCTCTGCACTGTAGCAATTATTCTCTTGGCTTCATTTCCTGGTAAGTCATTGTCACAGCCACTGTTTGTGGAATTTATACCTTACAGGAAAATGGCAGACAATACCTTGAATCTATCTGCAGGACAATGATAGAGAGCTCTGCCACAGAAACAGTAGAAAATCTCACCCAGTCAATTTGACATTGGTGTTGCATGGAAAATCCATTGTTAGGAACGTGGATAAAGGGCTTTTAATGTTACGGTTCAACTAGCTTCACCCACAAAAAGATACATTTATTCCATCAAGCTTATTATTGGTTTCAGTCCTCCATTAGGAATGACTTTTAGACCATTATACGAGTTTAGTCAATGTTAGTAACCTTAAACACAATTACAAAATTGTTACAGTGGAGAAGGAAGCCATCCGGCCCATTGTGTGTTTACTAGCTCTCTGAGCATTTAACTCAGTGCCAGTCTCCCTCCTTTTGCCCATATTTAAATAAGCACCTTGTGAATGATTCCAACACATTGAGGTTGTGAATTCCAGGCCCTAGCTACTTGTGTGAAAAGGTTTTCTCAAACCATTCATTTGTTTGTTTTGCAAAACATTTTTGGAAGCTGTGCACTCTGGACTCGATTAATTTACAAGTGGGGATAGCTTCACTGTATCTACACTGAGCAAGTGCCCTCTTGACTTTGAAAACTTCTACCAAATCCCTTCTCCAAGGAAAATAGTTCCAATTTGTCCAATCTTTCCTCACAACAAAAGTGTCACAAACCTGTAACTATTCTCATAAACATCTTCTGTACTCTCCCAAATGCATTCAAATCCTTCCTACAGTGTGGCACCTAGAACTGCACTCATTTCTCCAGCTGATATCTAACCAGTGTCCAATGTAAGTTCATCATAACTTTCCAGCTCTTGTGCTCTATGCCCTTATTAATAAAGCCTACCATACTATCTGCTATTTCAAGTGCAATCTCTACCTTTAATGATGTATACACCTAAATCTTTCTGCTTTGGCACACCTTTTAGAATAGTACCCTTCATTTTATAACATCTCTCCATGTCCTGCTAACCATCACCATCATCGCAGCATCTCTCCAAAGCACAGCCAGTACACTTTGGAAATACAGACTTGCATTGCATGGAGCACTGACAGTGCTCGAAAGGCTGTAGAAGGGGTACTTTGTGTATATGGGTATGCACCCAGCTCATGGATTGGACCAACCTGCATCTCAGGGCTGCTGGCTAGTCCTCTTAGCACTTGCTTGCCTGCCTACTTGGATGCTTGCACCATTCATGCCTTGCATATTGGCTGAACCACCCAAGGAAGGATCTTGCCTCACTCATTGTCAGTCCCCAGTCGTATCTCTTGCAGTGTAGGAGTGTGCTAGCTTAAGTGAGTCTCCCCAGCAGACCCTGAGAGTGCCAAACCTGGGTCTACATGGCAGTCATCAACCTGGCACGGTGACAGACAGGTGGTCATATGACTCACAGACTCTGGCCAATGCGGGCCATTTTCCTGACACATCCCTGCCTGCTGCTCCTGTCTCTCCCTGTGCATGGGGGTGAAGCCCCCGACTGCAGGGGGGGGGGTGAGTAGGTGCCCGGTCTCTGATACTCCTCCAAGTGCCAGCGCCTGATCCGTTCCTTCCTTGGGCATCTGTGGACTGTCATAATGAGGGGCTCACCAGCATATGTACCCACTGTCTCAACATTCACATTGAGGTGCCAGGGCCTGGCTTGCTTGGGGGTGGGGGGCAGTGCAGGAGGCATTCTTGCTGATGTATGTTTCCTCTGAGGAGATGGTACACTTGTCCTCAAAAGTCAGGATGGTGGCTTCTCATGAGCGTGCCGTTCCTCTACAGATACCATGCATACCCCATTAATAGCTGCAAAAAAGACTGGAGGTAAGGAGTCCTGGCCAACAGCTGGAAGAAGTGTGTAATGATTGACACCAACAGTGGGGTTACTGGGAAAGTTGCAGCAGCTTGAGGAGTGTGACTTGCTCGGTTGATGGGACATGGATGTCTCAGTACCCCTGCAAGAGCGGTCCCTGTCTACTCCTGTCAGCATGTTATCTCACAGCTAGTGAGGAGCTAAACATCAGGCAATTCCCTCGTCAATGCTCACTCACCTATCTGGCTTCACTCTGCCCTCCTATGGGCTATGTCAGAAGGTGAGGGATTGAGAGAAATGAAAGTGATGGTGAGGTGCTCTGAGGGAGTGAAGAGACAGCACAGAGGCCACATTGGGTTCATGGTGGCGGTGGGGAGGATGCCTGCCAGGGTAGTGAAGGAACCAGTCACAGGCAATGGGGATAACAAAGTGTGGGCCTGGATGAACACAGCAGGCCAAGCAGCAGCTTAGGAGCACAAAAGCTGACGTTTCGGGCCTAGGAAGGGTCTAGGCCCGAAACGTCAGCTTTTGTGCTCCTAAGATGCTGCTTGGCCTGCTGTGTTCATCCAGCCCCACAATTTGTTATTTTGGATTCTCCAGCATCTGCAGTTCCCATTATCTCTGATCACAGGCAATAGGGAGAGTGACAGTGAGAGCCTCGGTGGGAGGTGGGTGCAGAGATGGAGTGGGTGTTGAGATAGCTGAGACAAAAATGTGGCTGTACAAGGCAATTGGGTTTCTTACACCATTGCTGGCTAATCCTCTGTACTGCGGACATGGCACTAACCCAGGTGGGGATGGCAGACCAAGCTGGTGGCTTCTCCTTCTGCCAGTCTTCCAGAAAGACGACTCCTCTCCTTTACACCATCTCACCCACCAGGGCCTCTTGTTCCCCTTTGGAGAATCATGGCACCATCTGCCCCCTTCTCCTCCATCTTTTTTTTAACATCATTTGTGGGATTTGGGTGTCACTGGTTGGTCAGCGTTTATTGCCCGTCCCTAGTTGCCCCTGAGACGGTGGAGGTGAGCTGCCTTACTGAACTGTTGCAGTCCACCTGACCCACAATGCCGGAAGGAGGGAATTCCAGCATTTTTGACCCAGTGAAAGTGAAGGAATGATACTATATTTCCAAGTCAGGATGTTGAGTGGCTAGGAGGGGAACTTGCAGGGGATGGTGACCAACATTAAGGGTCTGTTCTTGACGGAGTAGAGCAGCTTCAGAATGCCAGAGCTCATCAGTAGCCTTTTTGAATGGCACCAGAGCAAAGGATGCCACTCTTTCAATGGGTATCTACAGACTGGTGAATTATTTTGGGAACACTGTACAGTAGGCAGGGGTCAGAATCAGATGTGAGATTTTGCACAGCCATAGCAGGTAATTAATGTAGCACCTTTGGTAAGATACATCAAGAGGATACGGTAGCCTCTCAGAAAAAGACTCCAAAAAGACTCATTGCAATTTGGAATTAGCAAATAAAAAGTAAGATCAAGCGCAGAATGTTAATTATAGCAGAGAAATTAATTTATCTCAACACAAATTCATCTACCAGTCTCAGAATCCTTATTAAGAATTATAAAGGGGTTTTTGTGGGATTTGCAGCATTATCTATGAGTTTACAACTTTTATAATGAAGATGTGATAATATTTTATTATAGGAATTAATCCTGGATTACATTATGGTAATGGTTACAGTCTCATAAAAAGTAGACCTATTAAAACAGTCAGTTCATCAGAAATATGTGTTGGAGTAATAAATCTGCCAATGAGAAACCATAAAGTACAAATCTACTTAAAAGTGTACAATGTATTCAAAACACGGACTGGAAATTCAAACAAATGATATGATAAGATAATAAACGCAATCACAGAATAAGTCAGCATTTTGTCTTGCTTCAGATTAATAGATAGGTGTTCTTCATTCGTTTTGGATTTGTTCCATTTATTTCTGCTGTTTTTTTTTATTCCAGTCTTGTAATCAAGTGTGTAACCAAGGTGGCACTGGTTATGTCAATGGAGGCAGGATGGCACTGAAGAGCAGCAACTTTCGTTCTGATGGCAGTACAGCCAAGGGGACTCCAGGCTCACGGCCCATGGCGCAGCACTTAACAAGAAGGACAAGTTGGACACTTCCTCTGTTTCTTCATTTTTCTGCCTTTATATTCTATGCTTTGGCTTATTTTTCTGTGTTTTAAAATGGCTCAGGAGAGTGGTGACATTATACTGCACTTTTCATTATATTATGAACAAGATACGTGTTACAATAAATAAACTGAATCAAATCAGACCAAGAGATGCGTTTTTAGATCATGACTGTATTGTGTCAAAGAAGATAGGTCTGCAGCCATGCTTGTGTATGAGAGAACGTGTGTGTGTGTGTGTGTCTGTGTACGTGTGCGCATGTGTGTGTCTGCGTACGTGTGTGCGTGTGTGTCTCTCTGTCTGGGTACACGTGTCTTGGAGGGGTTGTAGGTGGTGGTGCTCCTGTGTATATGCTGTTCATGTAATTCTAGATAGAATCCTGTTGGAGGAGCCTTCAGTTAATGGCTGAATTCCTTTTGAGTAGCAGCAGCAGTTCAAAGGAAAGAAAGTCTTTTTTTAGTTCTAATGTGTTTAACTGACTGAATCGCTAAGGAGGACATTTTCTGAAGGCATTGAATAAGACGTGTTCTACATGATCAGGATTTACAATTTTGGAAGCTCTTATTGAATTAAAGAGCTGGCTTGAGGAACCATTAGTTTACTCCTGCCTCGGTTAGCCACGGTTGCTGGCAAAAATGCAACCTTCTCCTGACAGCTTCCCATTGGGCTATCTGCTGATTGCCACGTGCGGATAGGTGATGGTTTGACTGTGCCCCAGATCTTGACGCAACCTCACTGTAGAAAGGACATCTCCTTCTCCAGAAGCCTTGAAACCATTACCAATCACCGTAAGGAGTGTGTCGAGGAGATTTCCCAGAGAGAGGGGATCTAACTCACTCAATGATAGTAAGAAGTGCCGATGCTGGAGTCAGAGATAACGCGATGTGGAGTTGGAGGAACCCAGTGGACTCGATGTGGACTTTAAATCTTCCCACTGCCAGCCTCAGCCCATGACCAATCCTCCCCCTTATCCCCGCCTCCTTGACCTGACCCAACCTGTCCATCTTCTCTCCTTATCTATCCACCCCCACCTTACCCACCAATCCCCACCACTACTTACCTGCACTCACCTAGCACCAAGCCACCAACCTTCCCCAGCCCCACCCCTCCCCTCTCTATTTATTTCAGAGCTCCCTTCCCCCTCCCCCATTTCTGAAGAAGGGTCCCGAGCCAAAACATCAACTTTCCTGCTCCTCTGACGCTGCCTGGGCTTCTGTGTTGCTCCAGCTCTACACTGTGTTATATCAGAGAGAGGGGATGTTGTTCACAAAGGGAGGAGGAGGGTAATGACTGTAAATGCAAATCTTCACTCACCTAAACTCGAGAGAAAGCAGCCATGTTCAACATCAGCCAGGTCCAGACTTGACTGAAGAAAGCATGACTGTGCTGCATCATGTTCTATAGTGGAACTGAAGGAGCAGAGTTGGGGTGGGCAGCAGAGTTATTAGATTATTCCTTGCTCTTCTGCATTACTGATCCAGGCTGGATGATATAATAATCATTCTTAGCCAAGTGTTCATCCACAAGTACTTAATCCACTTGGTCCTCCCTATTTCACAGCACCAGATCCAGTGGATCAAATTTGTGTCGAGAACTCACCGGTTGAGAAATATCTCCTGGGCACATTTCAGAAATTCCTGCTCATCCTTTACCCTTTGCACTCACATTATCCTTAACAATGTTTGGGTCAAGCCTCTCTACAACCCCAATTTACAACTTGGGATGTCTTGGATTCCCCAACAGATTTGTTCATCCTCCTGCCTTTCACTGTTTGGCAGCCCCCAGTGGCAAAATCATTCCTTTTTTTTGCAGGAAGCTTCCAAAAGCAGATGTTTTGGGAAAGGGACTGATGCAGCATATATCCTGGAAGCAGAAAAATGGCAGTCATTGAGATTTGGAATATTTGGATTCAGTATCTCTGTTCAGTGTCCATGGTTGGGAACAGCCCAGTGCAACAGGAAACGGTTTGAATCACTGAATGAACAATGGGACGTTTGGAGATTTGATTGGGCTATATAAGATGCTCAAAGGGATTGACAAAATAGACATTGAGAGGATGTTTCCTCATGTGTCATCTTCCAAATCCATGGCCACCTAGAAGGACAAAGGCAGCAGATATATGAGAACATCTCCAGCTGCAAATTCCCCTCCAAACTACTCACCAATTTGACTGGAGAATATATCGCTGCAACTTCACCATCACAGGGTCAAAATCATACAATTCCCTCCCTAATAGCATTTTGGGTCAACCTACAGCAGGAGGACTGCAGTGGTTTAAGAAGGCAGTTCACCACCACCTTCTCAAGAGCAACTAGTGATGGGCAATAAATACCAGCCAGTGATGTCCATATCTCACAAGTGGATAGTGAAAAAAAATTAGGGCAATATAGAAGAAGGGATCACAGTTTTAGGTGTAAAGAGTGGCAGTTTTAAAAGTGAGATGAGGAGGGATTACCTCTCTCAAAGGGTCATGGATCGGTGGCATTCGCCTCCTTCAGAGTGTGGTCAACATTGGGATGCTGAATAATTATAAGTAGGAGATAAACAGATTTCCACTTAGTAAGAATTAAATAGTTTCAGGGTGCAGGCAGGAAAGTCAAGTTGACGCTAACGTCAGCTGTGATTGTATTAAATGGTGGAACAGATCGAAGGAGCTGAATTGTCTATTCCTGCTCCTAGTTCTTACGCTCTTGAGCCAAAGACAATGGCTTCAAGCTTTCAAATGGTCATGGGAGGAAATTGAAATACCTGTCAGGTTGGACAGTCAAACAGTTTGTCAGCAGAAAGATGGTGAATGAGTTGAAGTGGTTATGTACGTAGGACAAGGAATAATGAACTCTCGTACTTATTATAAATTTATCTGATAAATGAAAGAGGTTGATGAATCTTGCTAGTTACACCTTAACGTTACCTTTGTATTAATACAATTCAATCTTAGAATAACATCTTACTTCTTCTATCAAATTATTCATTACACATGACATTTTATTCAGTGGGGTATTTTCAGTTAAGGGTCACTTCAGAATCAATGTTATTTTAATGTTAAAATTATCATGAGAAACAAAATGTTCAATTCAAATATTTGAATGACTTCTCGTTTGAGCACTTCAAAAAGTAACGTATTGGTGCATTCGTGCTGAGAGAGGTTTATGTTTATGCTGCTGGGGGCATTTACTGCTGCCTTTCTACTATGTATTCATCAAAGCACTCAATTTGTACAAAAACCTGGGGCCATTGTGCTTTGCAATATCGTCGTATAGAACAGACTCACACAAGAACCAAGTAACTTAAAAGGATAAATCACATTAAAGCAGTGACTCTGGTCCTGACAACTACAGCGTCAGTGTGCACATGCAAACAAAATCATTCTGTTTCAATCTAACAGAAAAGGAAATTGGCTGTGTCAATATTTTTCATATTTAAATGAAGATGAACTCTGATCATCCAGATTAGTATTCAATGTTCATGTTACAAGTTCTGATATTAAATTAGCTGAGCTCCAACATCACTTTTTTCCCCCCAAATACACTCTCTTTTGAAATTTTCTTCCTGTGGGTTTCTGCAATCTTAAAATCTATCATCACAAATTCAGTACTTTTCATCTGAATTCCATCTTCTAGCAATTTAACATGCATTTTAGACTTTGCAGAAATATCTAGTATAAAGGCACCCATTATGTTGAGTTCAATAACTATTTCTCCTTTACCGATCCATTTATTTTTTCAGGCTTTTAGTTTTGTATATATGCACCCATTTATTATAAATTTTGAGCCTGAAGATTTTCAGAAAGTATAATCTTGCAGCTTTAAATAAATCCTTTATCATGCTAATCTTTTATTGCCTTAGTTCTTTAGAAGCGCTGCTCTTCATGGCAAAGGACGGGAGTCAATCACTATGGTTACCTGTTTGTACCGTTTTGTAAATGTATGTGTTTGTTACAGTTTGGGTTACTCCAATATTTATGTGAAGAATGTCCCATTATAGGCATTATAAAATTCTGAACCCAAGTTATCAAATTATGGATGTAGCATTTTTGTTCATTTGATTGCAACTATTTTCATGGTGCCATTTCTGTTCATAAAACAGTTATTGGGATGAAAATGATTTTGAGGACTGTGGTTAAGAAATTAGATTGTGCTTTTGAAAAAGTTTAACAAAGCATTGTTCAAAAGCAAAGTATAACAAGTGATTAGAACTTACAAATGGAAGCTTCTTTAATTTGGTCCTTGCTTGTAGACTACATTAATTGTCAACAGTAAGTTAGACATGTTGTGTGTAATTATTACCAGCCATCTCATATCACTTCCTTTAGCAGAAGACAAAAAAGAATTTGGTGTTCACTGTACACCACTGACTGACTGTATCAGAGAAGAAACCATCTGGAATCACACCTTAATTTACACCCATTTTACATTTCTTTTTCTCTTTCACCACCACTACCAACTCTTTTCTCTTTTGCATTGGACCTCAACACCATCTGTCTCCATCCTCCTCTGCCTCTGTCAAAAATATAAAAATTATATTGCTGAAGAGCCATACCAGACTCGAAGCGTAAACTCTGTTTCTCCAAAGATGCTGCCAGACATGCTCAGATTCTCCAGCATTCTCTGTTATTATTTCAGATTTCCAGAAACCACAGTATTTGGTCTTTGTTATGTGCTGTTGCCGTTCAGTAAATGTAACTGAGACCCAAACTTACTTAAGGGTTTTCACATATGCTTCCAATGTCAAAAACCATTCATACAGGGCAGTTTTAGGTCCTCCCTTTCAATTTTATGCATCTCCCGAACTTGACGTAGAGCTAAGGTCACATCCAACAGACTTCATGTGAATGTGTCCCAGGAGTGTCATGTTTAATGAGGTCAATCTAATTCCAGAAGGAGTTCTCTCTTGATATCAGCAAGTGTCGCTGATATCATCTTCTTCAGTCTGAAGCATGTGAGCTCTATGGCCCTGCTCTATTATTGTGATCGTAGTGGCTCAGGAATTAGGGTCAGTCTGTGGCCATATCAGGCCTTGTGAGATCAGTTCACGAGCAGAAAATAAGTGGGTCCTTGAGTCAGTATGGGTGTATCCTGTTGGATTAGCAGCAAAATGTACAGCAATGGCACTGCCACATTCCTTACCAGCTAATAGGGCTATATGGAAAATGGTTAGGAAGGCGGTATTTTTACAAGACAATGATTTAAAGCTTTAGAACATAGAACATAGAACATAGAAAAGTACAGCAGAGCACAGGCCCTCCGGCCCATGATGTTGTGCCATGGATTAATCCTAATCCAAAAGTAAAATAACCTCACCTACATTCCCCTCAATTCACTGCTCTCCAAGTGCATGTCCAGCAGTCGCTTAAATGTCACTAATGACTCTGCTTCCATGACTTCCACTGGCAAAGTATTCCATGCACTCACAACTCTCTGGGTGTAGAACCTCCCTCTGACGTCTCCTCTGTACCTCCATCCTAGCAACTTAAAACTATGACCCCTCGTGGCAGTCAATGCTGCCCTGGGGAAATGTCTCTGGCTATCGACTCTATCCATGCTTCTCATTACCTTGTATACCTCGATCAGGTCACCTCTCTTCCTCCTTCTCTCCAGAGAGAAAAGTCCGAGCTCAGTCAACCTCTCCTCGTAAGACAAGCCCTCCAGTCCAGGCAGCATCCTGGTAAACCTCCTTTGCACCCTCTCCAAAGCCTCCACATTTTTCCTATAATAGGGCGACCAGAACTGGACACAATATTCCAAGTGTGGTCTCATCAGGGTTTTGTAGAGCTGCAGCAAAACCTCGCAGCTCTTAAACTCGATCCCCCTGTTAATGAAAGCCAAAACACCACATGCTTTCTTAACAACCTTATCCACTTGGGTGGCAACTTTGAGGGAGCTATGCACTTGAACACCAAGATCCCGCTGTTCCTCCACACTGCCGAGAATCCTGCCTTTAATCCTATATTCAGCATTTAAGTTTGACCTTCCAAAATGCGGCACATTGCATTTATCCAGGTTGAACTCCATCTGCCATTTCTCAGCCCAGCTCTGCATACTCTGCATACTTTATTGCAGAAATTTTCCAGGAAATCTTTGACCCTGACCCTAGAAGCCCCAATGAGCCTGTTTCTGTCAGATAAATGTCTAGAATGCTGTTATGTTTTGTCAAGGTGGTGTATAGAATTTGTTAATGTCATTATTAGAACAAAGGCAGAAAAGAAACTGAATCTGCATTAATAAATACACCTGTTATTTATCCTCGAATAAGAGGATAATGCTGGAAACATGAAAAAAAACACAGCAAATGTGGAGGAACTCATCAGGCCTGGAAGCATCTATGAAGAGAGGAACAGATTTAACATTTCAAGTCTGGTTTGACACTTCTTCATTTCATTTGCCCTTCATGGAAAATATTAGTTTGAGCTGCTTCCAACAACTGTATTGTTCCTATGGAATTGAACCTATGTCAACTTTCCCTGATGAATTTTGCCCTTTTTTTATTCTCTTGTGGAACATGAATGTCACTGGCTGAGACTGCATTTATTACCCGTCCCTCGGTCCACTTGAGAAGGTGGGACGGAGCTGCCTTGTTGGACAGCTGATGTCCATGAGTTTTGGGCATTGTGTGTCTGTGCTGCACTCCTAAGGCTGCTCTATTTTGCTGGACTGTCCCCATAAGAAATAAAAACGTGCTGGAGAAACTCAGGAGATCTGGCAGCAGCTGTGGAGGGAGAGGCAGAAATTCTCATTTTCAAAGCGAAAAAAAGATATTTTGAACATGATGTGAAGAAGACTTTCTGAGTTTCTCAAGCACCTTTTTTAATTTCATCTGCAATACTTTGCTTTTATTTTGATTGCTCCTACTCTAAGTCTGCTGCAACTCTCTCTTTCCCTTCTAACAGTACCTGGTTCTCAAGAGTTCTAATAACATTCTGATTTCTGTACTAATCTGCAGCAAACTAACTGTAGCTCTCCAGTGCAGTTCTTCCATGTCTCTCTTCTCAAAGTCTCCATAGCGTGCTCCCATTGATATCAAACTTTCATCATTAAGGGACGCTGGGCTTGAAACGTAAACTCTGTTTCTCTCTCCATAGATGCTGCCAGACCTGCTGAGTTTCTCAAGCACTTTCTGTTTCCAATCATATTTAGCATTACTAACATGGTCATTTTCAATATATTACAAATACTATCCCAGATAAATGTTGGGCATCATTAAATGTCATTGAACGTGAAATGCTGCTCCCTGGCCATCAGATTCGTAGGGCAATGCAATACATAGGCCTTACTGGCTGTTACCTACACTGACCTTTGTCAGTTTGTTTTTTTGGATGTGAAACATAAGCATTTTTTTAGACAACATACGTTTCAACTCTTGCCATTATTTTTTCCTGTTTCTGTAACTGTGGCTACAGGCTGGTCTCTTTTAATGAGAGCTGCTGGTCTGATGTATAGATTTAGAAAGGAACTTCCTGGCTAAATCCGCGACAAATTGTTTCAGTTCTTGTTTATTGGCAGTGGGTCAGCCAAAGCTTTTTTTATTTGATGTTGCTTCAAACCCTCATTTGTGGCCCTCATCTTCGATGAAAGTGAATTGATATATGCTGAACTCATTCCTGAACTTCAAATTGCTCTTCCTGCACCTTACGATGCCTAATCTGAAATCATTACCCATAACCATTATAATGGTGATAGAAAAAGGAGGGAACTGGAGATTTTAAACTAAACACTGAGATAGTATTTCCCTTGAAGGGTAAGGAAGATGTGAGAGTACAACCTTGTGGCAACACAGCACAATTTTTAAAAACTACAAATGAATCAAAGTTTCAAGATGCTTCAACAAACTGAGATTTAAAGATTTCTCTCATGAAAGCAATGTGCAATATTAACCAGTCTGGCTATCTTAAAGTCTTTGGGACCTACAGCACAGAAAATGGCCCTTCAGCCCATCGGATCTGCACAAGTGAAAAACAAGCACTTAATTATTCTAATCCCATTTTGCAAAACTTGGCCCATGGCCCACTGTGACTTGGTATCACAAGGGTACATCTAAACACATCTAAAATGTTATGAGGTCTTCTCCCTCTACCACCTTATTGTAAGGATGTTAGGGTTGGGAAAAGCTCTCTTAACATTTTAGAAGTTCAAGATTCTCCCACCAACCTAATATTTTCCTCACATCTCCTCTAAACCTTTGCCATAAATCTATGTCCCGGTCATTGATCCTTGAAGCTAAGTGGGAAAATTCCTTCTAGTCTACCCTGTCTGTGCCTATCACGATTTAATGCATCTCAGTGATGCCCTTCCTCCTCTGTTCCAAGGAAAACAACCCTAGTCTATCCAATCTCTAAACTTCCTTTAAACTTACTTTACGATTCATTTTTTAGTTCGGCCAATGATTTGGTTTAAAGCCATTTTTGAAGGAAGTTAACATTACTATCATACGTTTAATGATTGAAGTGCTTCTAAACCAACAGTGTGCACCAAATTTACATTGGTTAGGAGTGGAGACCATCTTGTATAAAGTTCATCAAAATCAACCAGAGACAAAAAGTGGTCTAAGGATTCACATTCAAGCCTTATGATTCAAACCAATCGCAAGTTCATTTCTCAAGGAACAGAACTAAAACAAACTGGAAAATTACATTAATTTCTATGTGGACTTAACTGATACATAGTTCTGTTCCCCATATTACAAAAAGCAATTAAGATGTTTAAAATTACTAAAAGCTTTGGTAGCGTAAAGGCAGAAAATAATTGCATCCACTTGTGAGAATCCATCATCATGGTCACAAATGTATGGTAGTCAGTAATAGCTCTGACAAGAATTTCAGGAGAAGCATCATTCCCCATTGAGAGTAGAATGAAGATTTTTGTGCCTCAAGGAGTGATTGAGCATGACTTAGATACATTTAAGTAGAGGTTGTATAAACATATGAGAGAGAAAGAAATAGAAGGACATGCTGAGAGCATTCAACAAAGTAGAATGACAGGGTGTTTATGTGGAGTGTAACCACTGCTACAGTCCATCCCAGCCAAATGTTTAGTTGAAAGAAGATCTGAAAAAGAGTCATACTGAACTTGAAATGTTAACTCTGTTTCTCTCTCTACAGATATTGCCGGACCTGCTGAGTTTCTCCAGCATTCTTTGTATTGGTAAGGTTACATGTTCTATATCCAAAACCCCACTCTGTGGGGAGGTCACGAGCTTTGAGAAGGCAGCTTCCTGCCATAACCTTGAGTGGAGGAATGTCACAGCGGGCTCCCCAACATCCCAAGAGAGAGCCGGGGAAAGGAAATGCTGCAGCCTTAAGAAAGCCGCTCTCATGAGGTTTATGATCCCAAGCCCTTTCAGGTTTAAATTCATTCAGACATTGCCTTGAACTTGAGGGCAGTGTCAGCCTCTCTCAGTGGGGCTGCTGAGGCTTCAGAGCCACTGGACCTCTGATTGACTCCAGCCACATTGAGAGATGCCCTGCCTTCCTTAAATGGATAGACAAGGCCCCAGGCAGCCAGTTCAGAAGGCCACCCATTGTAAAGTCACTAAACTGGCTTCCCAAGAGTAATGTCCCAATGCACACTGTAAGAATTCTAGATACAAAGGTGAGTACAAAGTGGTCAGAAAAAGTCTTGATAAAGCTCTGTAATGGTTTGGATAGATTGGAGCAACACCAAAGTGACTCAGCTGGAATCAATTAGAATGGTTTTACCTTTAATTATTTCCTCTCACAGAATTGTTTCCAACATATGGATCAAAAACATTCTCCTGTTTTTGCATTTGCATCAATTAAGGAAGTAGGGGAAGTTTTCCAGTGACCCATCCTTCACAGTAAAATAAGTGGGGGATTCACCAGCATTTTTGTTTCCTGTACAAGTCAGGTTCCCAGGCTTTCCCACAACAGGCAAAAGCAATATCCAGACAACTTCCCAGCTCTTGGAGGCAGACGTTTGGCTGATGAACTTCTCTGGCATCTGCAATTAAAGTACAGAGGCCAACAGAGAAAACATCTGCTCTGCTGGAAATGTCTTTAACCCAGAGAGATCTCCCAGACTGAGATGAGGAGAAATTTCTTTACCCAGGGAATTGTGAACCTGCTAACAGAGCAGCTGAAGCCAAAATAAGATTTCAGGAAGGAGTTGAATATTGCACATGGGACCAAAGGGATCAAAGACTACAGAGGAAAAACAGGACAGGCTGTTGAGTCAGGCAACCAGCCATAGGTACAGAAGTAGACCATTCCGCTTCTTCAGTTGACTCTGCCATCCAATGGTAGCAAGGCTGGTTTGTGGCAGAGAGCCCATACCCCTTAAACTAAAGAACTGATCATTGACTTCAGAAGGAAAGGAGGAGAACAAGCCCCCATCGATATCAACGAAACTGAGGTTGAGACGGTGAAGAGCATTAAGTTCCTCGGAGTGATGATAAACTGACAACCTGTCCTTGACTTCCCATGTCAAGAGAACACTATAACGTCACTTCTTCCTTAGGCAGCTCAGGAAATTCAGCATGTCCATAAGATCCCTCACCATCGTCTATAGATGCCCCATTGAAAGCACACTGACCAGGTGCATAATGGCCTGGTATGGCAACTGGTCTGCCCAGGACCGTAAGAAACTACAGGAGGTGGAGTGCACAGCCCAGATCATCATGGAAGCCAACCTTCCATCCATGGACTGTATTTACACGGCTCGTTGTCACAGAAATGCGGCCAACAGCATCAAAGTCCCATTGTACCCTGGTAATGACCTCTTCCATCAGGCAGAAGATACAGAAGCCTGAACACATGCATGAGTAGGTTCAGAAACAGCTTCTTCCCAGCCATTATCAGACTGATGAATGGACGCTTTAGCCTCAAATAGTGACTGAGCTTGCTAACGTTGCTTGCGCCTAGTGCATGCCCTGTGCAATGTAAGCTGTATGTCTCTCAAACTTTTTTGATCTGCACATTCTGTGGATCTAGGATAATAATTCAGCACAACATCATGGGCCGAGGGGTCTGTACTATGCTGTACTGTTCTATGTTCTATCTACCTGTACCACTTGCAAACAGGTTTTTCATGGCAATAAATGAATCAAACAAATCAATCGATAAATGAATAATACTTCTGTTTCACGCAAACAAGTGAATTAGCATAACGTGCTATATATGAAAGAGGGTTCCGAACACTCCCTTTCCTTTGTGTATAGATCATATTGAACAGTGCAAGCAGGCTCGAAGGCTCAAATAGCCTATGCCTGCTCCTTTTCTTCCTTGAAAAATTGTGACTTTGGAATGTCAAAATCAGAGTTCATATGAGACAGAATTGTAATTTGGAATTGCTGATGGGTCTTTGTTAATTCCAGTTCAAAAAAAGAGTTGGCTTTCAAGGAAGCTATTCAAATTTTACTGGAGCAGAAACCAGAAAAAAAATCACAGAAAATCCTGAGAAATAACTTATCTTAGGAAAACAAAAGAACCTATCCCAAAGATACCCGTGGGAAACTAACACAAAAGGTAAGCAAAATGGCATTACAGTCAGGGGTCCATGCTGAGGAACCAAAGAAACCTCACAGGCACGCACAATGCCCAGTTGTGCCATAAAAATGTTACATCTGTAAGGCTATAAGTCCTTTCCAAAAGATGTGCAGATGTAGGACATAGTCTCATAGTAGCAAAAAGCTAAATGCTTATTTCATCAAAGATGTTAATGCTTCAGAGCCTCCATCACTTGAAAAAAAGTGCTGAGATTCCTAGGGCAAAATGTGTAACTCAAATAACTGACATTTCACATCAAACAAGGAATCTTTACGTTTAAGCTTGAAACAGGGGTAGATGCCATGCCTTCAGAGACCAAAAAGCATGGCTGATGGAACGGTATTACTGCCTACAGACATAAAATTACAAAGTGCAGGTAGAACAGACCTCAACAGTGAACGTATCACTGCAACACAAACACCAAAACAGTTAAAAATGTATACACAATTCATAGCTGATACTTCTGACTTTTGGGACTGCAAACATGTCTTAAACCTGACATCCTTGCAGTACAAGAAAGAGTTCAACTAGTTCCAAGGGAACAACTGTTCTAGAAACAAATTATAGTCAACTAACCAGTGGAAGGTTTCACCGGGCATCTTAGATTCATGGTAGAACCTAAAAAGAAGCAACAAATGACATTGTCTATGTTTGCATGAGAGAGATCTTTCATGCTATTAAAATGTAGGAACTCTGTGCCTGTACAGGAATGGTGAAAGTGTTTTCCTCTCGCATTGTCAAAGAGGAACTTTCAAATGAAAAAAATCTGCAAACTTTGAAGAAGAAGCAAATATTGAGAACAGGAATGAGCAGGACAACCAGTTATGGACCAGATCAAGCCCCGTCAAAGTAAATTAAAAAGATAGTCTGGACCCTAATTTTTAATCATATTTTAAAGGTAAGTGTAAGGCATTGCATTCCAGATGCAATTCGATTGGTCAAACTACTCAACGTTAATCAAGACAGATTTTATTTTTATACTTCAATTAAAATACAGTCAAAATAAAAATAAAAGAATTTGTTTAATTGTAACTCCATCAAAATGCTGATCAAAGTAGTACACATATTAACAACTGCTAATTAACTATTCCAGTATAATGGTTAACAGTGACAGGTCTTGTTTCAAAATGAAGTGAGTCAGTGTAGCAAGGGAGATTTTATCTGATCGCCTGTGTCTTAGTTCAACAGTAAATATTGTGAAGCGACTTATCTCACCAAAGCTTAAACCACATCTTAAATTTTAAAATCATTTAAAGATTCTTCGGTTAATTTATGATCTTCAAAGTGTAAAATTGCTTGCTGTCCTAATATTTACAGCTTGAGATATCTTAGTCACATCTAGTTACACAAGGGAAGTTGTTACAAGGTGTTCACTGTTTTGGACAGAAAAATACATTTCTGGCTCACTTTGCTTCAAGATAACAGCAAATAATGCTGCTCAATATTTTTTCATACATTTACAATAAAGTGATATCGGAAGTTTATGTTTGATCTCAGCAGACTTTTCATATTTCTTAATGCTGCATATTGATTGTTTTCTGATTTCTAAGGAACTTTGTTTTTAAAAAAACTGACAAACTGTCTGTGTAGTATGAATCTATGACAGGTTTCACATCATGGTAAGTTCAAGGTTAGATAATAAACTTCAAGATGGAGAATTAACCATTTAAGGTGTGAGGCCAGATTTTAACCCTTTCTGCGCAGTGGGAACAGGGCAGGTGATATAACAGGGTGGAAGCTACAAACTGTACTCCCAAGAAACTCACCACAATTTTTACTTTTGTTTGATGTCAGCAGGATCAGGACCTGGTGAATATTCAGAATTCAGGTTCTAGTGATATTGTTCGAGCTACAGCATGTTTCATCAGACACAAACACAGGGTGCTGGAGAAACTTAGCAGGTCTGACAGCATCTATAGAGAGGCAAAGAGGGTCAATGTTTTAAATCTGGTATGACTTCATCAGAACTGGAGAAGTCTGAATCACGAGAACCATTAGCATGGGTTTGATTAAGGAAGGAGTCAATGGGAGATATGGGATGCAGACAGGTAAGTGGACAAAGAGATCAGTCATGATCTTATTGAATTTTAGAGCAGGCCTGAGAAGATAAATGGCCTTTCTCAATTCCTATGAGGAGGATGATACTGTTTTGGCTTGCAGGAGGATCAGCAACAATTAAGACAAGTTTCAGGCAATTAGCAAAGGAGGGAATGTACTTACACAGCAAGTTATAATGATCTGGGATGCTGAAGTAACTGCACAGAGGCTGGTATCCCGTCACCAAATTACCCTTTATTTACAAATGCACCGTACACTAGCTGTGTCCAGCCAGCTCTGAGCCAGTCCCTGAAGTTAAGAGACTCTCTAAATCCACTATGTTTAGCTGTCAGCCAAGGCTCCCTGGTTGTCCAATGTTAACAACTCCATTCAAGGATCTCACCGGGTTCCAATCATCACAGATGCATTGCCCCTCTCAAATATTAGTTGTCAAAAAAGAATTAGATAGGTACTTTAAACAGGGAAAAGATGTAGTACTGCCAGGAATGAACAGTAGCGTAGAAGTAATTGTATAGAACTTTGACAGAGCCAGCACAGACAGGATGGGTTCAATGGCTTATTTTGTGTGCTACAAGATTCTGATTCTGCAGTGTTTGAAACACTAAATATTTGAACAATGTTTAACCGTGAAGAAAGGCTTTTTTTATTAAGGCATACTTATCATGGATTTACCTTTCTCTTTACTGTTAGTAATTGATCCCACAATTGATATGTAGGGATCAAGTTATCTTAAGCTGTAGGATTCATGCAGAAAAAAAAGTATATATATATATGTGAAGGCTTTGCAATTTTCTAAAAATTACGAAAAAAAATCTATTGGACAGTAAGCTCTCATAATCGGGTGGCTTTACATTGGAATAAAAAACAAAGATCCTCAGACAAGGCACACTTGGCTACCATTGGGAATCTAACAGGCTTTGGAACATAAAAGTAAAACCTGCACATGGAGAAAACTTATCCTAAACAGAATTTGCTGGTGTCAAGATTGCTGAGAGGTGAAATAACTTGTGGTTCAATCCAGACCTTTCCAAAACTTGATGACACTCGCTGAAATGTTGGAAGGGCAGTGTGCGTCACATTTTTTTGGAGATTTAACAGAATCACAGAATTGCTACAGTGGAGAAGGTGGCCACTTGACCCATCATGTCTGCACTGGCACTTTGAGAATTTTGACCTTGTGCCAAAATATTGTCCTTTTCCGTTTAGTTAACCATCCAATGCCCTCCTGAATGCTTCGATTGAAATGTAAAATTTTCAGACAGTGCATGCCAAATCCTGAGCAGTGGTGAGTGAAAGGGATTTTTCCTTTGTGGTGCCATTCGAGACTCCCTTGTAAAAATGTTTCTGTAGAATGAAATGCTCAATGGAAACCATCAAAGAGAGAGGGGCTGGGAGATGTTAATGAAAGTTCAATTCAGGGTTATAAATTTCAGCTCTCTGGGACCATCTGTGTTGGTGTTTTTGAAACCTCAAGAGGTTAATCCGTCGGCATACAGCTTCTGGCAACTTTCTGTGAGGCTTGTTGCAACTTGAAGGTGCAATGCGAGAGGCGATGGTCTATTGGCATTATTGGTGGACTGTTAATCCAGAGACCCTGGTGATATTCCAGGGACCCGGGTTTAAATCCCACCATGGCAGCTGGTGGAAGTTGAATTTAATAAAAATCTGCAATTAAGAGTCTAATGATGACAATGAAACCATCAATAAGGGAAGCACTCATCATTTGCTGAGGTCCTTTAAGGAAGAAAATTGCCATCCTTATCTGGCTTACATGTGACTCCAAACCCACAGCAATGTGGTTGACCCTTAATTGCCTGCTGGGTAATTAGGAGTGGGCAATAGCTCGTGATGGGGAGGGGGAGGCAATGACCTAGTGGTATTATCGCTGGACTGTTAACCCAGATACCCAGATAATGCTCTGGGGAACTGGGTACAAATCCTGCCAAGGCAGAAGGTGGAATTTGTTTTCAATTTTAAAAAATCTGGAATTAAGAATCTAATGATGACTATGAATGCTTTGTCAACAGTTCGAAAAACCCATCTGGTTCACTAATGCCCTTTCGGGAATATAACTGCCACCCTTGCCTGGTCTGACTGACATGTGGCTCCAGACCCACAGTAATGTGAAGCTTACTACTCTCTGGGCAATTAGGGATGGGCCATAAATGCTGCCTAGCAAGTGATGTCCATATCCCGTTAATGAATAAAGAAGGGAAAAAGAATGCACTCATCCTGTGAATGAAAAATAAATAAAAAGTTCGAGTGAGCCATAGTTGCACTGGAATCATGATGATTTGGCATTCACTGACAAAATCTGACTTGTGCCTGATCTCACCTTTAGAATTCACCCTTACTGTTAACTCTGTCTCTTCAAACATGCCTAGCTTGACATGCAGTCAGTCAAATTGGGGAAATTCCCCCACAAACTCTAGCATATCCTTTACAAAAAGATGCCATTACTACTAAACCCAAAAGTTGGGCCATCATTTTATCTTGATAAACTCTGACCTTCTTTAACAGAGGATCCCTTCTCTGTGAACTGAGGTAGTTGATTCTCACCTCATCTGGAGGATGATAAGTCTCATGAACATCCAATGGAAGGTGCTGATCTGTTCAAGAAAACATATTCTTCCTACAGCATTCTGGATTTTCAAACAAGGCAAATTGCTTCTTTGGATTGTGCTGGATCTTTAGACCAGGAACTGAGTCCCAAATCGAAAGGCATTGGTCTGGCATGCTTGGAGTCACATGCAGCACATCTCCAATTTCTTCAAGAAAATCTTTACTCCTCGTATGCTAATACCTCTGTGATAAAGGATGTAAGCTCTCTACTTCAAAATGCTGAGTAAGACTTCATATGATCTCTGTGAATGTCTTTTCAATGAATGATACATTTTCACATTGCCATTGTATTGAAGGACTGCAGTTCATGTAGAAGTAGTAGATAGGGTGAAGCTGTTTCCACTTATAAGAGATGAAAGAATGAGAGGATATAGGTTTAAAGTAATATGAAAGGAAGCAACTTTTCCACACAACTGTGATAATGGGAACTGCAGATGCTGGAGAATCCAAGATAATAAAATGTGAGGCTGGATGAACACAGCAGGCCCAGCAGCATCTCAGGAGCACAAAAGCTGAGATGATGAAGGGTCTAGGCCCGAAACGTCAGCTTTTGTGCTCCTGAGATGCTGCTGGGCCTGCTGTGTTCATCCAGCCTCACATTTTATTATCTTTTCCACACAACCTAGTTGTTAGGGTCTGGAACGCTCTGTCGGGAAATGTGGTGGAGGTTATATTCAATGAGGCAGGCTGGAGGACATCATTGACAGAATTCCTATAGTGTGGGCCCAGACCATTTGGCCCATCAATCTCAGACCAACCCTTCAAAGAGTACTCCTCCCAGACCCAACCGCGAGCCTATCTCTGTAACCCTGCATTCCCCATGGCCAATTCATCTAGCCTGCAAATCTTTCGACTGTGGGAGAGAACTGGAGCAAACCCACACAGACACAAGAAGAACATGCAGACTCCACACACCTAGTCACCCAAGGGTGGTATTGAATCCAAGAACTCAGCACTGTGAGGCTGCAGTGCTAACTACAGAGCCTTCCGAAATTGTCCACCCCACTGGCACCTCCACCCTGAGGAGACTGAGTAGTTCAGGCCTGTACATTGGAATATAGAAGGATGAAAGGTGACCTCATTGAAACATCCATTCAGATGCACCCTCTACCAATCAGAGTCCGCGTACAAATGAATCAGCAGATTCATCACACGCAGTGTAAATTTTGCTTTGGCCCTTCGAATTTATATTCTTGTCAAATGTCTTGATCAGTGCAAGATGAAAATGCACAAGTATACTTTAAAAAAAATTGTAAATTTTGTAAGGCCCGAAGAGATTTTTAAAATAAACTTGCACATATTTCCTGTGCGCTTAGAATTATGAAATTATTGTTTTGAGGCCACACTTGCCTGTCAAAGGCTTTTAGATCAGAACTTATTTGTCATGATTTATGCTGTCAATTAGCTTTCAATGATGATCATTGTGTCTCAGTTTTAATGATCCTGTAGAAAATCTATTTTTATGATGGACATCTGCGTAATCATGACAATTTGCTTTGTAGTTGACAATTCACTCTCAGAATGAACTTCAAACAACTGTTGTAGTTTGTTAAAAATTTCCTCATCTTTATCTGCTGCCTGTCACCTCCTTGTCTCTCTAGAAAAGCATAGTGCTGTATGATGAAAGGCCCTTAGTCTTATTCTGCACAGAGTTTCTCACAGAAAAATATATTTTCCCGTAGCTTCTTTGAGAAATACATGACAAGAAAAAATGCACAGAATTCCTCAATTTTATAAATGCATTAAATCTGTAAACACCACCAAAAATTAAGTGTAAAATTGAGCCCAATGGGGCACATTGTCTCAGTGGTTAGCAGTACTGTCTCAGGCCGCTAGGAACCCCCTTTGGTTCCACCCTCAGATGACTGTGTAGAGTTTGCACATTGTTTCTGTGTCTACGTGGGTTTCTTCAAGGTGCTCCGGCTTACCCCACAGTCCAAACTTGTGCAGGTTGGGTGGATTGTCCATGTGAAATTGCCCATGGTGTCCAGGGATATGTAGGCTAGGTGGATTAGCCATGGGAAATGCAACTTTACAGGGATAGGAAAGGGAAATGGATCTGAGTGGAATGTTCATCGGAGGATTGGTGCTGATGTGATGGGCCAAATGGTCTGCTTCCAGACGATAAAGTATTGATTCCTGGAGCATTAGAAAGGTTCGAGAAATAACTGTAAATATTAACAGCACCACTGAATGGAATTTGTGCAATACTGCAAAAAATAGGGTTGAACATTTTTAAGGATGAATAAAAGGGCCCAGGGCTGGATGTTGAAGAATTGGATTACCAGGGGCATTAACACAAAAAATATATAAGTGTGTTCAACTGTAGTTGGATCCTTTCAGTGACACTAGTTAGCACTGTCATTCCATCACAGACTGAGTGTGTTAAAGAAAGCAAATAGAATCCTTTCAGTGTGGATATAGGTCCTTTAGCCTTACAAGTCCATGCCAAACCATCAAGGATCCCACCCAGACCCATCCCCCCTTAGCTAAATATCCCTGAACATTATGGGCAATTTATCATGGCCAATCCACCTAACCTGCACATTGTTGGACTGTGGGATGAAACTGGAGCTCGTGGAGGAAACTTGCGCAGACACGGGGAGCATGTACAAACTCCACACAGACAGTTGTCCGAGGGTGGAATTGAACCTGTGACCCTGACACTGTGAGGCAGCAGTGCTAACCACTGAGCCCCCGTGCAACCCCAAAAACAGTGGGTTTTGAACAAGATTACACAGGTTTAGTGGAAAAGCTTTTCTTTTCCTGTGTGCGCCAATACTGCGCATATAGATCATAACCAAATCAGAATGTCTGGTTATTTAACATGTTGTATTTTATGGGGTCTTGTGGTGCATGCTTGGTTGCCATGGTTCCTGCTTTACAACAGTGACTGCACTCCAAATGTCCTCCAACGGAGGTGAAACCTCCACACACCCCAGAACATCACCGTGACAATCGAGTGTCACTTTTTAAAATATGAATTCCACTGACCAGTAGGTTTCATCTGTGTGACATATTGCTAAAGAGAATCCTCTATTGTAATTTTGCACAGATCTCAGAAAGGCATCGTACCTTTACAATGGCCAGTCGCCACCAGAATGTGGAGGTGCCAGAGGACTGGGGTGGACAAGGTCAGAAGTCACACGACACCGGGTTATAGCCCATCAGTTTATCTGAGATCACAAGCTTTTGGAGCTCTGCCCCCTTTGTCAACTAAAGCTCCTTTACCTAATGAAGGAGCAGTGTTGTGAAAGTTTGTAATTTCAAATCACGCTGTTGGACGAGAACCTTGTGTCATGCTACTTCCATAGTCGCTACCATAACATGTACCACTGGAGTATGGGAGTGAGTAAATGGTGGATGATCTACAGCGTGAATAAATATGATGTTATCCATTTTTGTAGCAAAATCTATAAAGTAGATTATGATCTAAATGGTATCAGAGATAATGGGAACTGCAGATGCTGGAGAATCCGAGATAACAAAGTATGAAGCTGGATGAACACAGCAGGCCAAGCAGCATCTTAGGAGCACAAAAGCTGACGTTTCGGGCCGAGACCCTTCATCAGAAAAGGGAGATGGGGAGAGGGTTTTGAAAGAAATAGGGAGAGAGGGGGAGGCAGATCAAAGATGGGTGGAGGAGAAGATAGGTGGAGAGGACACAGACAAGTTAAAGGGGCGGGGATGGAGCCAGTAGAGGTGAGTGTAGGTGGGGAGAGAGGGAGGGGATAAGTCAGTCCAGGAAGGACGGACAGGTCAAGGGGGTGGGATGTGGTTAGTAGGTAGGAAATGGAGGTGCGGCTTGAGGTGGGAGGAGGGGATAGGTGAGAGGAAGAACAGGTTAGGGAGGCGGAGATAAGCTGGGCTGGTTTTGGGATGCAGTGGGGGGAGGGGAGATTTTGAAACTTGTGAAATCCACACTGATACCATTGGGCTGCAGGGTTCCCAAGTGGAATATGAGTTGTTGTTCCTGCAACCTTCAGGTGGCATTGTTGCGGCACTGCAGGCGGCCCAGGATGGGCATGTTGTCTAAGGTGCGGGAGGGGGAGTTGAAATGCTATGCCTGCTTCTTTGTAGGTTACATGGAACAGTCCCTGTTCCCCACCTACACTGGCCCTAAATCCCACCTCTTCCTCCGTTACATTGATGACTGTATCGATGCCACCTTGTGCTCCCCAGAGGAGCTCAAACAGTTCATCTACTTCACCAACACCTTCGACCCCAACCTCATGTCCACCTGGGCCATCTCCAGCACATCCCTCACCTTCCTGGACGTCTCTGTCGCCATCTCAGGCAACACTTAGAAACCAATATCTATTTCAAGCCCACCGACTCCTACAGCTACCTAGAATACACCTCCTCCCACCCACCTTCCTGCAAAAATTCCATCCCCGATTCCCAATTCCTTCGCCTCCACCGCATCTGCTCTCAGGATGAGGCATTCCACTCCAGTACATCCCAGATATCCTCATTCTTCAAGGACTGCAACTTCAACCTGGCAGTGGTCGAAATCGCCCTTGACCATGTCTCCTGCATTTCCCGCAACACATCCCTCACACCCCATCTCCGCAATAACCACCAAACGAAAATACCTCTCGTCCTCACGTACCATCCCACCAACCTCCGGATACTACACATCATCCTCCGACACTTCTGCCATCTGCAATCCAACCCCACCACCAAAGACATTTTTCTATCCCCACCCTTGTCTGCTTTCCGGAGAGACCACTCCCTCCATGACTCCCTTGTTCGCTCCACACTGCCCTCCAACACCACCACACCCGGCACCTTCCCCTGCAACCGCAGGAAGTGCTACACTTGCCCCCACACCTCTTCCCTCACCCCCATCCCAGGCCCCAAAATGAATTTACATATCAAGCAGATGTTCAACTACACATCTGCCAATGTGGTATACTGTATCCACTGTGCCCGTTGTGGCTTCCTCTACTCTCGGAACCCAAGCGGAGGCTTGGGGACCGCTTTGCAGAACACCTCCGCTCAGTTCGCAATAAACAACTGCACCTCCCTGTCGCAAACCATTTCAACTCCCCCTCCCATTCTTTAGACGACATGTTCATCCTGGGCCTCCTGCAGTGCCACAATGATGCCACCCGAAGGTTGCAGGAGCAACATCTCATATTCCACTCGGGAAGCTTGATCTGAAAGGTGATTGCTTGGGAAAATGGGAGGTGCAGCAGGTCCTGGTGTCTTTACACACCGCTGGCTGAAAGGAAGCATGTAGGTGCAAAGGGTAATGAAAACATTAAGTATTATGTTGGTCTTTGCAGCCAGTGGATCTAAATAAAGGAGCAGGAATATCTTGATGCATTTTTACAGCGGCTTGCTAGAATGACATCTGGAGTATTGTGTGCAGTTCTGGTCCCTTTGTCTAAGGAAGGATGCTCTGGCTTTGGAGGGAGTGCAGCAGAAGCTTACCAGACTGATTCCTGGGATGATAGGACTGACATATGAAGATGAATGGGATCAATTAGGACTATATGCACTGGATTTTAGAATCATGGGGTGGGTGGCTCAGCGGTCAGCACTAGTGCCTCACAGCGCCCGGAAGCTGGATTCAATTCCACCCTCGGGTGACTGTGTGGAGTTTGCACGTTCTCACTGTTTTCCTTCGGGTGCTCCAGTTTCCTCCTACAGTCCAAAGATGTGCAGGTTAGATGGATTGACTATGCTAAATAGCCCATAGTGTTCAGGGGTGTGTAGATTAGATCGAAGGACCTGCTTCCACACTGCAGGGATTTAATGGAAAATTCTCACTGGGAAAACTGGATAAATGCAGGAAACAATGTTTTTAATGAGTGGGCAGTCCGGAACTATGGGTCACAGTCTAAGGATCCAGGTAAACCATTTAGGACTGAGAAGAGGAGAAATTTCTTCAACCAGAGAGTGGGGATAACATTTGAAAAGCACATCATTTTGGCAACAAGTGGTCACATCAAACTCCTGCATTTGGGATGGCGAAACCCAAAGTGAACAGCATTTTTTCACATCTTGCATTGAGGTAGGTGTCACGACCACAGCTAGATTATATATTGCCATTATAGCTTTAACTTGGATCAGAAAATAAGAATGTCAGCTATGTTTGTCCACAATAACACTCAGTGGGGAAGTAAGATAGCAGCATTTATCATCACACTAGTTGATGGGAAAGAAACAGTAGGAGTAATACAGTATTTCATGTTTCGCTCCTATGCAACCTATGCATGGTACACACACAGAATATTTAGGACTGAGTTCTGCTCATGCATTATTGATCATGGGACTATTGACTGACATTGCTCGCAAAAGCATGGAGGAGTGTGAGTAGCAAAGGTTACTCTGTGGCAGGTGTGGGAGTGATTGAGTGTGGTCACTGTAGATAGCAGGCCAACAGAATCAGCATTGCTCGCCACCATCACAATTAGAAACCAAAAAGCTGTAAGTATAGGAAATATTAGAGACTTACCTTAGCCTATACCAGTTGAAGCATAGATTATAAAAGCAGGGAGATTATGTTGGAGTTGTACAGAACTTTGCTTCAGCTACAGTTGGAGTACAGTTGCAGTTCCGGTCACCACACTATAGGAAGGATGTGATTGCACTGTGGGAGGTTGCAGAGGAGATTCAGCAGGATGTTGCCTGGGATGAAGCATTTTAGCTATGAAGAGAGGCTGGATAAGCTCAGATAATAAGGTGTAGAGCTGGATGAACACAGCAGGCCAAGCAGCATCAGAGGAGCAGAAAAGCCGACGTTTCGGACCTAGACCCATCTTCAGCTTTCCTGCTCCTATGCTGCTGCTTGGCCAGGTGTGTTCATCCAGCTCTGCACTTTGTTATCTCAGATTCTCCAACATCTGCAGTTCCTAGTGTCTCTGGATAAGCCCAGGCTGTTTTCAATATAGCAGAGAAGGATGAAGGGCGGCCCAATAGAGGTGTATAAGATTGTGAGAAGTGGGACAGGGCAAATAGAAAGGATTTGTTTCCCTTTAGTCAAAGGGTCAATAACAAGACGAATCATTTCAAATTGAAAGGCAGGGGGTTTAGAGAGAATTTGAGGAAAAATCTTTTCACACAGTACACGGTGGGAGATCTGGAACACACTGCCTTGGGAGGGTAGTTGTGACAGGAAACCTCACAACATTTAAAAAGTACTTGGATGTGCACTTGAACTGTCATAACATTCAAGGTTCAAGGCAGGCAAATGGGACTAGTGTAGGTGGTAGTGTATTTTTGGCAGTACAGGCTCGATAGGCTGAAATGATATGATATGACTTCTATGACTTCTATGAAAGATAATCCGCAGAGGCACAGCCTCATGACCAACTCTCCAGCAATTGTTTCACTGGGTGCATCAAATCTCTGCATCTTTCAATCATAATGTTGTGAAGATACAGGCTTTCTGTGTGGTTCATTATAACTGCTACTATACAATTTTCTGGCACATCATCTTGCTCCACCCAGAAGCTTTACATGTCAACAAAATGCCAACAATTTTATTTGCTTGAATGCTTTATTTCCCACAGCACAACCCCATCCCTCTTCAATTCTGGTGTGAATTTACAGTGGCTGTACATAGAATGTGTTCCATAACATCATGGATGAGGTTAGAAGCTCAACACTTGCTTGCTGACACGCTGTACATCAGTGAGTCCTTCCACCTGCACTTAGTTCAAAAGGTTGGGCCACAGACATCCATTGCGACCCATGCTTATGGGCAAGTGGCAAAACACTTCCTTCTGCAGGATGCCTAACCAGTAAATAACACCATTCTCATTGCCTGCTATCCTAAGAACATAAGAAATAGGGGCAGGAATAGGTCATCTGGATCCTCGAACCTGCTCTGCTATTCAATAAGATTGTGGCTGATCTTTATCGTGGACTATCAAGTGTATTGAAAGGATCATAGGCTGGAGGTCAACCTGTTTGGCCATGTTATGATTGCATCTTCTATGATCAGTAGGTCCTGGCATAGGACTAACAACCAGAGCATCTGCCCAGAATGCTAACAGTACACTTCCTTCTGTACCTTCTGGACCTCCTGCTGCACGATGGTGTATTTGTATTCGGACCATTGTTTTAAAATGTAACACCGAGGGCATTTTCTTCTTTAGGCAAAGTTTTCTTCAAGCTTGAAAGCTTTCTCGTAAGGATTTGAAAAGTATTGGATAATAATCCTAACCTGACGCTTTCGTTGTTATGAATTCCTTCCAGTACATGGAAGTCAATAATGAGATATTATTAAACTGATGTATTTGAATATTTGCAATGAAAACACCCATAAGAGATGCATCCAATAGCACTTGAAGACATTAGGGTAAATGAGGTGTGTGTTGTACAAGGTGTTTTTCACAGCTCATTGAGCACAGAGTTGTACCAAAATTATCGAAAATCACTGATCAAATAAGGAAATTACAGGGCTGTTTTTTTAAAAACACCGATATAATAGTAAAAATATTGAAGTCAAAAGAATGAAAAGAACTTAAGACATATTGAAAGCATAATTGTAATAATTTAAATGTTGTTATGGTTTAAGCAGGGAGGGGCAATTAGAGGAACTGATGGAGATATTGATTGCAACAGCATGAGCTAAGCCAACATTAGAGTCAAAACTGCCGAATCATTGATGTGTTGTAAGATAATCACTATATTTACCAATGTAAATTCAGCTCCTGTGAACTGATGGGGTTTAACAAGTCCTTGATCTAGTGATCAGTATTCACTGTTTTAACAGAAATATTTCAAGCTCCAAAACAAATAGAAAGGCCACAACATGGTTTTAAGAGCTGGCCTAGCACTATCATTGTTAGACTACTAATCCAGAAACCCAAGCAATGTTCTTGGGACCTGGATTGAAATCCCCCCATGGTAAATAGTAGAATTTGAATTGAGCAAAAGTCTAGAATTAAGAGTCTAATGATAACCATGAAACCATTGCCAGGATCATAAACCACCATTTCCTTCACTTTCAGTGGGATGTCACCACCTTGCACAAAATCCCCTCCCCTCCATTGCCGGCCTTCCACAGGGACTGTTACCTTCTGGACACTCTGATCCACTCCTCCCTGACTCCTAACTGCATCCCCCCATGCCTCTCCTGCCCAAGACCCCATAATATCTTCCCCTATAACTGCAGAAGGTGCAAAACCTGCCTGTTTACTTCCTCCCTGTTCACTATACAAGGTCCCAGGCACACCTTGCAGGTGAAGTAGCGATTTATCTGCACTTCACTCAATCTCGTCTACAGTATTCACTTCTCACAATGTGGTCCCCCGTATGTTGGGGAGACATAATGCATTTTGGTCACCACTTTGCAGAACACCTATATTCTGTCCAAAAAAAATGACCCTGTGCTTCCAAATGCCTGCCATTTCAACACAGCACCATGTTCTCTGGACAACACCTCTGTCTCAGGTTTGCTCCAATGCTCCAGAGGAGCTCAGTGCAAGGTGGAAGAACAGCATCTCATTTCCTGCTAGGGACCCCTGTAGCCTTCAGCATTCAAAATCAAGTTCAATAATTTTGGTCTCACACACCTTCTTCCATGCCCTGTACCCAATCAGACTTCCCAGGCCTTGTCATTACACAAGCTGCTTTCATCATAACCAATCCATTTTCACGAATTCATGGATCCCGATTGGCAGCTTTTCTTTCCTCCGATTTACCATTATCTATTCCCTTGTCAGCCCAACTCCTGTTCTCTCTTTTCGGACTTCATTTCCACCTTTTATTTTATTTCCCCTCGCCTCAGGTCTTCTGCGTATGTGCCTACCTATTCATAGCTACAATCAGTCCTGAAGAAGGGTCACTGGACCTGAAAGTTTGACTCTGCTTTCCGTCCATTGATGCTGCCAGACCCGCTGAGTTTCTGTAGCAATTTCTGATTTTGTTTCTGACTCTCAGCATCTGCAGTTCTTTGTATTCAGAAAAAAAACCTGTCTGCTTCATGAATATCCTTAGGGGAAGGAATCTGCTGTCCTAATCCAGCCTGGCCTACATGTGATTGACTCTTAACTGTGATCTGGGCAATGAGGGATGGGCAATAAATGCTGGCTAGTCAGTGATGTCCATATCTTGTGAATGTATTTTATAATATGTGCTGGTACTTGACTCTGTATCTCCAATGACATTTGGCAGGTCCTTGAGGAGGCAATTGTTTTGGGCTTCGATTAAAATTTGAGTTCTGGCAAGATGTTTGGCTTCAAGCCACACAATGTGTAGACATAAGGGTTTCCAACCTCAATGGACATGTCTGTGAAATTGTGGCCCATTTTGTGGCTCACAGGGTACATTTTCAAACTCAAATCATTTAAAAATCCCAGAGGAGAGGCAAAATGAGCCACACTGCTGCCGAGGTACTTTAATATTCTCAGAAGTACAAAATAAACATTGGAATGCCTTTGACTGACGCTTATCCGATATTCCAAATGAGGCTGCAATCTTTGAATTCATCAGTGAAACTCTACCTACTAGATAGCTGTTGGAAAAATGTCAGGTCAATTTTTATCTGATTACACTCCTGTGAAGCACATTAGGGTATTTTTTCTTGTCAGAGACACTATTATTATTTGTTGTTGTGTGAAACTATAATGAATTGGAGCTGTCTTCGCAGGCTCAATGAGAGCAGGCACTCGCGATAAAGCATCAAACTTTCAAAGTGCCCAGTCTCTGAGTGTCTTCCAAGTGCCAAAGGCCTGGGCAATTTCACCCTCGGTCAACGGGAGCTGTCACAGTGAGGGGGTCACCAGCGTCTGCTCGCAAACTTTCCAACATTGCCATCAGGCTGTCAGTATCTGAGCTGGAGTCAGTATCTGAGCTGGAGTCAGTATCTGAGCTGGAGTCAGTATCTGAGCTGGTGTCAGTATCTGAGCTGGAGTCTGTATCTGAGCTGGAGCCTGTATCTGAGCTGGAGTCAGTATCTGAGCTGGAGCCTGTATCTGAGCTGGAGTCAGTATCTGAGCTGGTGTCAGTATCTGAGCTGGAGTCTGTATCTGAGCTGGAGTCAGTATCTGAGCTGGTGTCAGTATCTGAGCTGGAGTCAGTATCTGAGCTGGAGTCTGTATCTGAGCTGGTGTCAGTATCTGAGCTGGAGTCAGTATCTGAGCTGGAGTCAGTATCTGAGCTGGAGCCTGTATCTGAGCTGGAGCCAGTAGTTGAGTTGGAGTCAGTATCTGAGCTGGAGTCTGTATCTTTTATTGTGTCAGCACCTCAGCCGGTGGTGGGTACAAGATGAAACTTTGCTGATGCTTCCTCTGAGGTTCAGTGCTCTTATCTTCAAAGTTGAGGAGGTGGGTTCTGTGGGGAAGGTTGTTTCACTGCAGACACCATGGGGAGGCTGACAGTAATTGCACTTTGAGACGGAGAGAGAGAGAGAGAGAGAGAGAGAGAGAGGGGGACTGCGATATGGCCGGTTGTTATAAATGGTGTGCAGTGAATGACCCTGACAGTGGGGTACAAGCCAGAATGGCACAGACTCTGTTAGCCGTCCTGGGCTTCTCCTGTGCGGAATAGGATTCCCTCGCTGTGGGGCTGAGAAGCCTAATGTCAAGCTCCCATGGAGGAATTGGAGCCCAGCTCCCCAGAACAATACCTGGGACGTTAGATTAATAGTCTAGTGCTAGTACCGCCTAGCCATCCACAGAACCTGGAATCTATTCATCTCAAAAAATAATTAATTTACCAAGGGCTGACCTAACTATTGCACACCATTGAAATTAATAAATGGTGAAGCACACAATGAAGCAATTATCAGCGATTTTATGTTACATTAGTTACAGGCCTACCTCTGAACAACATTTATTTTTGGTGATAGGACCATTTTCTGCTGATGTGATCTTTCATTGAATCTCTGATTTCTCAGGGAAATCACCCTTCTCAAAGAACACTAACAGTTGACAGCTAATAAATTGCCCCCATTGACACAGGAACGTCCCACCCAAATCCCACCAACCCCTGGAAAAAGGTGCTTCTCCAATATCCTCTAGTCCCTCATGTCCTGTAACCCGAAGTGACAACAACCCTACATCCTGACAATGACCCACCGATGGTCCTGCACAGATAAGGATGAAAGTCTTCCACTCTTAGGGTGAGCCCATTGGTAGCTGTACAGTATGATGCGGCTTCCGCAGGCTCTGCTACACTAGGGCAGACGGTGGTCACAGGAAGGGATGGTGGGGTGTTGTTGTGTCAGCAAACTCTTTTTGCTTCTGCTTTTTCCCGATGGTAAGCCTTGAGGTGCTCAACGCCTTCCCGGATGCTTCTCCTCCACAATGGATCTTGGGCCAGTGATTTCCACGTGTCTATGGGAATGCTGCACTTTGCCAGTGAGGGCTTGAAGGGATCACTGAAACCTCTGTCCACCTAGGGCTCTCCTGCTGTTTCATCTGACAATGCAGCACTCAGTTGATTGCAAATATTAACCAATCACAGCCCGGTAAATGAACTGAGCAAATGTCATCTCTCGTTTCAACTTCCCTCAGAAAACCTGGACCATCCCCAGTCGACCATGGAAAATTAACTGCTTTTTAAAAATTATTTTATTCATTCACAGGGTAAGGGCGTCACTGACCAGACAGCATTTATTGCCCCTAATTACCAGGAGGCAGCTTAGTGTCAACCACATTGCTGTGGGTCTGGAGTCACGTGTAGGCCAGACCAGGTAAGGACGGCAGTTTCCTTCCCCAAAGGACAGATGGTTTTTTCCTGACCATCAGTTCATGGCCATCATTGGACTGTTAATTCCAGACATTATATTGAATTGAAATTCCACCATCTGCTGTGGCAGGATTCAAACCTGGGTCCCCAGAACATTATCTGGGTCTTTGGATTAACAGTCCAGTGATAATACCATGAGGCCATTTGCAGTCTACAGGTGGCTGTAAATATGGCAACATCAGTTTAAGGCAGTGAGATCAGATGGCAGAGCAGAATCTAGTGCTCATGACACACAGACTTTAGGCCTGGGAAGATGTGGTCATTTGCTCCACATGTGGAATAGCTTAAATTGAGAATGTGGCTCTCCAAATCAGACCATTGCTCAACCTTTTCTCTGCAAGACCAATTCTTGTTGGTTTCATAACCGTTCATAATGTGTCACTTGAAGATGTTGCATGCCCTCAACATCAAACTAGAACAGGTCTAGATTTCTGAAGAAGATTCATACCACACTCAAAGCACTAACTCTGCTTCGCTCTCCACAGGTGCTGCCTGACCTGATGAGATTCTCCAGCACTCTTTGTTTTCATCTCAAACTAGAACACTTTTCCCAGCTATTAGAATAAAATAAAAGGCTGTATTAAGGTCACCCTTCTTCAATGCAGCAAGGAGTACCTTAATGGAAAGTAAATGTAACAGTTATTTCTATTCCACTGCCAATTACAATGGTTCATGAAGGGATTTACACGCTGTTATACAAACAAAAGATAGTGGAAAGTATTACAATTTTCATTTTTGTAATTTCTTGATGGTGCTCATGTGGAAAGTCTACCCCTGCATCTCCAGTTTGAAGGGCAAAAGGCACAGATGTTAGATAAAATTCAAACTCTCCAATTCGGTCTGGTTTCAAATGGTATCAGATTGTTCAGACACAAAGGAAGACGCAGCTTTGTAGAGGAAGGTGACATTCCATTTTAACTGTTTTACATGAGAAATCTAGTCAAGTTTTACTCAGCTTAAATTCCACTGAAATTTTCTTATGCAGCTTTATAAGACTTTGGTTAGACCTCACTTAAGGTATTGTGTTCAATTCTGGTCGCCACATTACAGGAAGGGTGCGGAGGCTTTGGAAAGGATGCAGAAGAGGTTTACCAGGATGCTGCTGGATTAGAGAGTATGAGCTATAACGAAAGGCTAGAAGAACTCGGTTTTTCTGAAGAAGGGTCACTGGACCTGAAATGCTAATTCTGACTGCTGTCTTCATGCGTGCTGCCAATCCTGCTGAGCTTTTCCAGCAACTTCTGTTTTTGTTCTAGAAAAGTTTGCGTTGTTTTCTCTGGAGTGGTGAAAGCTGGGAGGAGACTTGATAGAAGCTGTAAAATTATGAGATGCTCAGGTAAGGTTGAGGGTCAGAATCTTTTTCCCAGAGTTGAAATGTCTAATACTAGGCAGTATGCATTTAAGGTGAGAGGGCAAATGTTCAAAGCTGGTGTGATGGGCAACTTTTTTACACAAAGAGTGGTAGGAGTGTGGAACGCTGTGCCAAGGGTGGTAGCGGAGGTAGGTACAACAGGGGCCATTTAAGGGACTTTCAGATAAACACATTTTAGATATGCGAGGAATGGAAGGATATGCACCAAGGGGAGTCAGAAGGGATTAGTTTAATTTGATGTCATATTCAGCACAATATCTTGGGCTGAAGGTCCTGTTCCTGAGCTGTACCATGCTATATTCTATATGTTAGGTGAACCATGGCAGCTTCTGCTCCAGGCTCCTTATGGTCTTTTCTTTGAATTTAATTTTTATTTAGTAATACTTTTAAATTTGTTCACTGAAACAGCCTTACAGAATTTAATAACTTGGTCTTGAAAGTTTCATTTGACACCCTGCATTCAGATTTTTCGAGGAAGAGAGTTCCAGATTTCGCTACCCTTTGGATCATTAAGTGTTTCCTCCTTTCTATTCTGAGTGGGCTAGCTATATTGGAAAGCATATCCTCTTGTTAGAAGAATAGAGGTTAAGATTATTTTCTAAAAGGGAAAGGCTTTAGGCATCTGAAGCACAAAGGGACATGAGAGTCCGAGCTCAGGATTCTCTTAAGCTTAACATGCAGGTTCACTTGGCAGGTAGAAAGGCAAATGCAACGTCAGCATTAATTTCAAGAGGGCTCGAATACAAGAACAGAGATGTACTGCTAAGGCTATGAAAGGATCTCACCGGATTGCATTTGGAATATTGTGAACAGTTTTGGAGACCATGTATCTAAGGAAGGATGTGTTGGCATTAGAGAGGGTCCAGAGGAGGTTTACAAGCATAATCACAGGGATGAAGGGCTTTTCATATGAGGAGCAGTTGAGGACCTTGAGTGTGTACTCGATGGAGTTTAGAAGGATTGTGAGAGGGTGGGCAGGAATCTGATTAAGATTTACAAAATACTGAGAGGCCTGGATTGGGTGGATGTGGAGAAGCTGCCAACTTGACTGGCACTCCATCTGAAATTTTCCATATTCACCCTCTTCACCACTAGTGCTGAGTAGCGGCAATAATATGCCATCCACAAGATGCAATCCATGAACTCAGCAAGGCTCCTTAAATAGCACCTTTCAAACCATGACCACTTATATCTACAAGGACAAGGGCAGCAGATACCTAGGAACAAATGGGGTACATGGGGAAGCAATGACTTCATGGTGTTATTGCTGAACTGTTAACCCAGGGACACAGATAATGTTCCGGCACCCATGTTCAAATCTCATCTTAGTAGATGATGGAATTTGAATTCAATTTTTAAAAATCTGGAATAAAGAGTCTAATGATGACCATGAATCCATTGCTGATTGTTGGAAAAACCCATCTGGTTCACTTCACTAATGCCCTTTAGGGAAGGAAACTGTCATCCTTACCTGGTCTGGCCGACATGTGACCCCAGACTCACAGCAATCTGGTGGACTTTTAACTGTCCTGTGGGCATTTAGGGATGGGCAATAAATGTTGCCTAGCCAGTGACACCCTCATTTCGTGAATGAATTAAATAAAAACATTGCCTCCAAATTCTTGTCCAAGACTTTCACCACCCTGCCTTAGAAATATATCACTGTTCCTTCACTACGGCTGGGTCAAAATCTTGGAGCTCTTTCCCAAACAGAACTAAGGGTGTTCCTACATCCCCATGGATTGTAGCAGTTCAAGAAAGTCTTCCACTATCACCTTCTCAAGGGCAATTATGGTGGGCAATGATGGTGGACAACGCACATATCTCCTGAAAGATCAAAAAAAGGAGGAATTATTTGAAGAGCCTACTGTTAAAAAAGTGACAGCAATGTGAGCTCTTGAGTGTTTTTGTTGGATAAACAGTACAGCGCACACTTGTGAAAAAATAGTAGGAAAACCTACAATCGGACATCACAATTGACCAATATCCATTCATGCATTATTCGAAACGGGTTAACTCAAACATATAGAACACTATTCTAATGCCCACAACCTCATAAGTTCATCTCAAGTCAAAAATTATTAAAATAATTCCCTCACCTTCACCTCTTCCCACTCAAATTCAGCAAGACCTTTCAAAACTACATTTAATGTTACTTTCAGACTTTAGAGCTGCAAATAAACATTCTTCAGGCTCTTTGACAATTTCATGAACCACAGCTCAATTGTATGCTGACTTTTGTAACTAAATTCAGCAATTTTGCACATATTTCTTCATCCTGCCAGGATCACAGGATTCATCTTTAAGTAAGGTCAGGCATGTCATTTTAGTGTAGGTATTTTCCGAATCAACCTCTTCAGAGATGTTATTATAAACATTGGGAGCAGGTGGGGCTTAAACATTGGTCTAGCTCAGAGGCAAAGGCACTAACATTGTGCCACAAGAGCATTTGCTAGCTTGCACATTTAAAAAGAAAACTTTTACCTCCGGTTTGTATCAATTAATTACAAGAAATTCGTACAGAAGCCTGGGCAGAGTCTTGAGTTGTCAAGATCTCAGCGCTGACGACTGGAAGCTATTTCCATTCAACCTGTTCAGGCATGTTAGTATTCACCTCTGGAGCAGGAGGATCTTTAACCCAGGCCTCCTGCCTCAGAGGTAGGGACATGAACCCCATGCCACAAGAGCCTTAGCTTGCACATTATTTTCTTATATCCATATATATATATATCCGGAGGCTTTATCACAGATAACTGAATGGCTTTCTCCACACCAAATCACCATCACTTTTGTTTTGTTGACAGGGCTGTTAAGAAGGCATACAGTGTTTTAGCTTTTATTAATAGAGGGATCGAGTTCCGGAACCAAGAGGTTATGCTGCAGCTGTACAAAACTCTGGTGCAGCCGCACTTGGAGTATTGTGTACAGTTCTGGTCACCGCATTATAAGAAGGATGTGGAAGCTTTGGAAAGGGTGCAGAGGAGATTTACTAGGATGTTGCCTGGTATGGAGGGAAGGTCATACGAGGAAAGACTGAGGGACTTGTGGCTGTTTTCATTAGAGAGAAGAAGGTTGAGAGTTGACTTAATTGAAACATATAAAATAATCAGAGGGTTAGATAGGGTGGATAGGGAGAGCCTTTTTCCTAGGATGGTGATGGCGAGCACGAGGGGGTATAGCTTTAAATTGAGGGGTGAAAGATATCGGACAGATGTCAGAGGTAGTTTCTTTACTCAGAGAGTAGTAAGGGAATGGAACGCTTTGCCTGCAACGGTAGTAGATTCGCCAACTTTAGGTACATTTAAGTCGTCATTGGATAAGCATATGGACGTACATGGAATAGTGTAAGTTAGATGGGCTTCAGATCGGTATGACAGGTCGGCACAACATCGAGGGCCGAAGGGCCTGTACTGTGCTGTAATGTTCTATGTTCTATGTTCTAACTGCTAACTGCCAACAGTTATTGCTAATTCAATATTTATAAGCAAAAGCCCATTATGGAAAATGCAAACCAGAAAAAGTCAAGGGAGGAGGGCAAGGAGCTTTGCCTGCCTCGTAGATAGCTTCTAAATGACCTGCTCTGAGATGCTATTACATACTACTGGTGGAGGTGGGACTTGAACTCTGGTTTCTGGGGCCAGAGATAGGGACAGGACCATGGCACCACGAGAGCACTTTGGAGGTATGTTTTTATTTTCTCTTTACACAGTGTTGTTATCACACCAAATTGTGCAACGTTCCCACACCAAGATCACTGTGACTTTTTTTTGTTGTTTTTCTGTCTTTTTTCCCTGTTTATACACTGACCGCCATCAGTGAAACACACAGTATAGCCAATTAGATACGTCTATGCAAAGCCCAGCAAAAGTGAACCTTAAACCACAAGCTCTTGGAGTGCTCCTCCTTCAGCAGGTAAAGTATTCATCGCTTCACCTGGCAAAGTAGCAGTGCTATGAAAGCTTGTGATTGCAAATAAACCTGTTGGATTATAGCCTGGTGTCACGTGGCTTCCAGCTTTGTCTGCCCCAGTTCAACACCAGCATCTCTATATCACAGTAAAAGGGGTTGTGCATGGGGGTGGGGGGGGGGGGGGGGGGGTGGAAGCAGAAAGGGACTGGGTCTGCTTTATTGATATTTTTCCCTAATCAACTTGTTTAGGGATGTTATTGGAGTAGGTGGGACTTAAATCCATATCCCCCACATCATGAGCAAGAAACACTCTCCCTGTGCCACAAGGGCCTTTGTAGGCTGAGTGTCTATTTAAACCTATTTTGTAATCAACCTGCTCAGTCTTTGCCACAAATGGGACTTAGGTTGCACATTCTTGCAGTTAGATCCAGATTGAAAGCACAAAGTGCTGCAAAGCTCCATTGATCACATCTCTAATTGAAAGCTGAGGTGTGCCCCTCCCCAATCCACCAACAATGACTACTTAAGATTTCAAATAGATTTTTAAAGTCAAAGTGATTGAAAAGAAGTCAGTGTGGTGTGCTGGCGATGAGGACTGAAATGATTAGTCCTATGCTGTCCTTCAGCTGAAGGGCTATTCCTCTGACATTACCTACAAGTTTCAGTATGTTCAGTCTTAAACAGGGTGATTCATTGTGAAAAATTGTCATGAAATTCAGTCCTTAATCTTCCAAGTGCTTATACATATTCATTCTAATTGGCTTTGTTCCTTTTCTGCACTGCTATAAATCATTACCTCTTGGAAACACATACAAGTTGAGGGCAGGTACGCAATTTAAAAATTAACATTATAAGCAGCAGCCAAGAAAGAATAAATCTAAAAGATTAGAGGATCAATGTGCCAAGCTCAGTGCAAGCAAGTGCAGCAATCTCCTTTTAATGGAGAATAAAAATCCCAAGATATTTCACAGAAGCAATAGCAGACCAAAAAGAAATGCATATTGAAATCAAAGATAGCCTGAGACCGGAGCAAAACTTTAGTACCCATCTGGGAAAGTTGGGCTAAGAAGGAAAAGAGAGAGTATGTATGTGTAGGTGTGTGTAAGAGAGTGAGAGTGAGAGTGAGTGTGTGTGAGTATAAGTGTGTGTTTAGACCATAAGACATAGGAGTGGAAGTAAGGCCATTTGGCCCATCAAGTCCACTCCGCCATTTAATCATGGCTGATGGGTATTTCGACTCCACTTACCCACACTCTCCCCATAGCCCTTGATTCCTTGTGAGATCAAGAATTTATCAATCTCTGCCTTGAAGACATTTAACGTCCCGGCCTCCACTGCGCTCCGTGGCAATGAATTCCACAGGCCCACCACTCTCTGGCTGAAGAAATGTCTCCTCATTTCCATTCTAAATTTACCCCCTCTAATTCTAAGGCTGTGCCCACGGGACCTAATCTCCCTGCCTAACGGAAACAACTTCCTAGCGTCTACCCTTTCTAAGCCATGCATTATCTTGTAAGTTTCTATTAGATCTCCCCTCAACCTTCTAAGCTCTAATAAATGCAATCCCAGGATCCTCAGCCGTTCATCATACGTTAACCCTACCATTCCAGGGATCATCCGTGTGAATCTCCGCTGGACACACTCCAGGGCTAGTATGTCCTTCCTGAGGTGTGGGACCCAGAGATTAAAATCCTCAGAAGAAAAATCATAATTTGGAAAGGTTTAAATATAGATTTTTCAATAAAAGATGTGCCCTCTTGGAAACACACATCAATTTTTTTTGGTGCGTTTTAGATTTGGTACAGTGACAGATAATTCAATGATGTCAAATGCCAGGAATGCAGATGTGCCGAACAATTCTATAAAACTGACTTGGTGCAGGAGAAGAGGAAATACCTATTGCACACGCAGTGACCTTTTTTCAGTTACAATGCTTTTATGTTATCCTCTGCGACTGAGGGAAATTCAGCATGACACATGTAGCAATGAGAGTGCTGACTGTCAGCATGAAACTTGGAGATTTGGAGGAATGTTAGATAGATTGGGGTGAGAATTTTCAAATGAGGGACAGTCAAAGGTTACAGCAAATTAGGTCACGGGAGACCAGATTATGAATCTCTCGCTTTGCTTTACCAGTTTGATGATAAAAAATGAGCCAAGTTTCCCTGAGTTGAAAGAATACCTGTCACACTGCATTTTTAATAAGTCTGAAAAGCACATGAATTGGAATCAAATCCCTTGGCTGTACATAACTCCCTGCTGTACTCATTCACTGTGTCAAGCCCTCTAAAGAGAACATAATTTAAACTACAAAGCTCTAACAATAACAACTTGCACTGATACAATGCCCTGAAAAAATTAAATGTCTCAGATTACTTTATGAAAGTGAATGGAGAGCAATTAAAGGTTTAAAGAAGGGTCACTGGACCTGAAATATTAACTCTGTGCTCTATCCATAGATGCTGCCAGATCTGCTGCATTTTTCCAGCAATTTCTGGTATTGTTTCTGATTTACAACATCCACAGTTCTTTGGTTAATTTCAGTTGGTTAGCTCAGTCGGCAGGATAGCTGCTTTGTAATACAGAGTGATGCCAATATTGTAGGTTCAATTCCTGCACCAGCTACAGTTACCATAAAGGACTCTCCTTCTCAGCCTCTCACCTCAACTGAGGTGTGATGACCCTCAGGTTAAACCACCATCAGCCATTTCTCTCTAACGTGAGAGCATCCCTGTGGCCAGATAAGACTATGGTGACTCAATATGTTCTTTAATGGCAAACGTGGACTCACCTGTTAAGGCTGAGTCCAGTCCATGAAGGCACCAATAAACAAATTTCAGCATGACCTGAACTTAATATCATCATAAAACAGCAACAAAACTTTTGTCTATGTCTCTTAACTGATTCTCACAATTCTGGAAACTGCACACTGAGACAAAAGGCTCTCTGCAGAGCATTCTGCTTTGTAAAAACAATGAGCAAACTAACCTTTATCAACCACTGCTTCTGAGCAGCAGAGCAGAGGCCAGTGAAACTGATGTGTAAACAAGAACTGGAAAGTACTCTCTCTCTCTCCCACTCTCCCTCCCACAACCCTAAATATCACGGATGCCACAACAAAGGCTTATTGACAACTCAAGATCAACAAGTTCTGTCACTGCTAAACAACAGCTAAACAGCTCAGACTTAGGTCATTCTCACAAGTCAATGACTCTAAGAATTTTAAACAATTTCCTTTGCTGCTTTCTCTGCCCTAGACGCATCTTCTCCACTTCTTTCCCAGCTTATTACCTGTGTTTATGCGTACATGTAATGTTACATTTCTTTTGGGGGGGGTGTATCCTCATTGTTGTTGGGGGGTTGAGGAAAGGGGTTTGAGGGCAGAAGTGTGGGAGATGTGGTTGAAGGCATTATGGATCACGGGAGACGTAAAATTATGGTCCTGAAGTAGGAAGATATCTGAGATGCCTGGGAGTGGAACATTTCATCCTGGAAGCAAACATGGTGGAGGCAAAGGAGTTGGGAGCATGGGATTGCAATTTTGCAGGAGGGCTGGTGAGAGGAGGTGTACTCAAGGTAGCTGTGGGTATCGGCGGGTTTGAAATGGATGTTGGCGCTAAGTCGATTGCCAGAGATGGAGAGGTCCAGGAAGGGCAGGGAGGTATCGGAGATGGTCCTGGTGAATTTGATGTCAGGGTGAAAGGTGTTGGTTAAGTGGATGAACAGTTCAAGTTCCTCACGGGACCATGAGGCAGCACCGATATGGTCATCAATGCAGCGGAGAAAGAGGTGGGGGATGGTGCCAGTGTAGTTGTGGAAGAGGGATTATTCCGTGTATCCTACTAGGAGGTAGGAACAGCTCGGACCCATATTGGTGCCCATGGCCACCCTTTGGCTTGTAGGAAATGGGAGATTTGTGGCTTTGGATATGCAACGAGTCATTGGTTCAACACAAGGTGTTCATCAACCGATAGGGATCACACTCCTCGCTTGAACTTTTACTTTTGACGAGCCCATTGAAGAATTATCATACATTTAAGTTTGAACCATTCCCATTAGAAAGGCACAGTAGCGAAAAGCACAAGCTAATGTTCTGAAAACTTGAGTCCAAACCCCATTATGGCACCTCGTGGCATTTTAATTCGATTACAAGATCGCAAATTGAAAGCTAGTCAATTGTGGTAACCAGGAAACTAACAATCAGCAGACCCATCCCGTTCATGTCCTTTAAGGAAGGAAACCCACCATCCTTTCTCTGTCTACCCCATATGCAATTTCCACAACAACCTTCAATCAGAAGCACTAATGGTACGAGCCATCTCAGTCTCCTCTACAGGTTCTAAAATCACACATGCCAGTCTTCATCCAATTCCATCCACTCCATATGATATCGAGAAAAGGTTGGAAGCACTGAATATTGAAAAGCTGTTGGTTCTGATAGTTTTTCACTTAGAGGGTGGTCCGTATGTGGAATGAGCTGCCAGAAGAAGTGGGTACAGGTATAGTTATGATATTTGAAAGACATTTGGACAGGTAGATGAATAGGTCATGATTGGAGGAATATGGGCTAAATTTTAGGTAAACAGGACTAGTTTTGTTTGGGAAACTTGGCCAGCATGGATGGGTTGGACCCAGCGGTCTGTTTCCACACTGTATGAAACTATGATTCTATGTGACTCCAGACCCACAGCAATGTGGGCAACAACATTTCTGCATTTACTGTGTCAAGTCGGTGGCTTTGGGCAAAATAGTGGCTCAGTGGTTAGCTCTCCTGCCTCACAGTGCCAGGGACCTGGGTTTGATTCCAACCTCGGGCGACTGTCTATGTGGAGTTTGCACATTCTCCCCATGTCTCCGCGGGTTTCCTCCGGATGCTCCAGTTTCCTCCTACAGTCCAAAGATGTGCAGGTCAGGTGAATTGGCCATGCTAAATTGCCTATAGGGACGTGTAGATTAGGTGGATTACAGGGGGGTGAGTCTGGGAGGGATGCTCTGAGGTTCAGTGATGGCTCTTGTTGGGCCGAAGGGCCTGTTTCCACAGTGTCGGGATTCTATAAAAAAAAGTGCTCTAAGAATCTTGTATGTTTCAGTAAGTCACCTTTCATTCTGAGAAATTCCAGTGAGTACAGGCCCAACCTAAACAACCTCTCCTCAGAAGGCAGTGCGTCCATACCTGATGTTGGCCTATAGAACCTTAAAGTCAGAGTCAGAGTGTAAAGTCAGAGTGTAATACAGCATGGAAACAGGCCCTTCGGCCCAAACTGGTCCGTGCTGACTATGGTGCCCACTCAACAAGTTCTAATTGCCTGCATTTGGTCCATATCCCCCTCCAAACACTTTCCATCCATGTACCTACCCAAATGTTTTTTTAATCGTTTTTGTGCCCGTCTCAACCACTTTCTCTGGCAACCCGTTCCAAATATGCACCACTCTCTATGTGAAGAAGTTGCTCCTCACATCCTCCTTAAATCTGCCCCCTCTCACCTTAAATCTATACACTCTAGTTTTCCATTCCCCATCCCTGGGAAAAAGACTACATGCATTCTTCCTATCTAAGCCCCTCATGATTTTATCCACCTCAGTAAGGTCACTGCTCATTCTCCTACATTCCAAGGAATAAAGCCCAATCCTGGCCAACCTCTCCACAGAACTCAGGCCTACTATTCCTAGCAACATCCTTGTAACTCCTCTTTGCACATTTTCCAGTTTAACTATGCCTTTCCTGTAACAGGGTGACAAAAACTGTACACCACACTGCAAGTGTGGCCTCACCAATGACTTGTACATCTTTAACATCCCAACTCCTATATGCACTGCATCGACCGAAGAAGGCCGGCATGCTAAATGCTTTGCTCACCACCCTGTCTATCTGTGATGCTGCATTCAACCAACTATGTACTTGTACTCCTCAGTGTCTCTGTCCCACAATACTCATCAGAACATACCATTCACTGTATGACTCTGACCTCGGTTGAACTTTCCAAAGGCCAACACCTCACACTTAGCTGTATTGAATTTCATTTGGCAATCCTCAGCCCAACTCGGGTTGTTTCCAATGTCAGTGTATCTATCCTCAGATAACCTCAATTGAGTTTTTGATCTGCCTACTCCTTTCCAAAGAAAATAAGCCATTCCATTCAAACCCTTCCTCACAGCTAAATGATAGCAATCTTCAGATTTAACAGCAATTTAAAAGAATAACAAACATGGATTCTGTATATCTCACACAAATTGTAATGCTGTCCCCTGTCAATTTTAAAAGGGTGATAGTCTGAATAATGTTTTTTCACCTCTGGCTTTGCAATTCATTTAAATGGAAAAGCACAATGTTACAGGTGTCCATTTGTGTTAATTATTCTATATGCAATGAAGCAATGTTACACAAAATTTTGGAGCTTTCCAAATCTGTAAAATGATCACTTTCAGTGTAAATGTTACAAACAATCATATTCCTTGGTTATAAAGAAGGGCCCAGACCCAAAACGTCAGCTTTCCTGCTCCTCTAATGCTACTTGGCCTGTTGTGTTCATCCAGCCCCACACCTTGTTATCTCATATTCCTTGGTTTTGTTTTTTTTTAAAAAACCTAATTTCATTAAAACAATGTGGAATTAAAAGGAAATTTGTTTAGGTTTCAGAATCCAAAAAAAAATGACCTGGAATCAGCAGATAAATCAAGAAAACTTGCACCCACAATTAGATGAGCTGGGCTATAGTTGACATATTGCCTAAATGGTGAGAAAATTCGCAAAGCAGAAGTACAAAGGGATCTGGGAGTGTTGGTCCAGGATTCTCCAAAGGTTAACTTGCAGGTAGAGTCCATGATTAAGAAAGCAAATGTAATGTTGTTGTTTATCTCAAGAGGGTTGGAATATAAAAGCAGTGATGTGCTTCTGAGGTTTTATAAGGCTCTAGTTAGGCCCCATTTAGAATACTGTGTCCAATTTTGGACCCCACATCTCAGGAAGGACATACTAGCCCTGGAGCGTGTCCAGCGGAGATTCACACAGATGATCCCTGGAATGGTAGGTTTAATGTATGATGAACGGCTAAGGATCATTAGAGTTTAGAAGGTTGAGGGGAGATTTAATAGAAACTTACAAGATAATGCATCGCTTAGAAGGGGCGGACGCTAGGAAGTTGTTGCCATTAGGCGGGGAGACTAGGACCCATGGGCACAGCCATAGAATTAGAGGGGGTAAATTTAAAACTGAGATGAGACGAAATTTCTTCAGCCAGAGAGTGTTGGGCTTGTGGAATTCAGCGCCACGGAGTGCAGCGGAGGCCGGGACGTTGGATGCCTTCAAGGCAGAGATCGACAAATTCTTGATCTCAGAAGGAATCAATGGCTACGGGGAGAGTGCAGGGAAGTGGAGTTGAAATGCCCATCGGCCATGATTTAAATGGCGGAGTGGACTTGATGGGCCGAATGGCCTTACTTCCACTCCTATGCCTTATGGTCTTATGGTCTTATGAACTCCAGTGATATCAAATGTGGACCAGACTGTGATGGAGTTTTCTGCGATCTATATTTTTCAAGGAAACAAGGACCATTCATGACTAACATGTCTCTTTTTAAGGCACTTCAAACACTAGATTCATTTCTGAGTTAAATTTTGCATTTTTTTTGTTGCACAGAAAAAAAAATGTTTTGAATCTGGTTATCCAAAAACTGGCCGTAGTTTTGAAGCTGAGTCTGCTTCTACAATGACATTTTTGCTTAAGTTTATGGCGAGAAACTCACAGAAGTGGGGAAAGCAGCCCATCACATCCACACCAGCCTTCCGGGGAGCATCCCACCCCCTGTACCTATAACATTGTTACATCCCATGGTTAACCCACCTAGTGTCCACACCGTGGAGCAATTTAGCACAGCCAAACCACTTTACCTGTGCAACTTTGGCTGTGGAAGGAAAACAGGGCAGATAGGGGGAGAACATGCAAACTCCATACAGACAGCTGCCTGAGGGTGGCAGTGAACCCAGCTCCCTTCCCCTGTGAGACAGGAGTGCCAACTGCTAAGCACCATGCCACCCACTAAGAGCTGCTCCTCCTCCACCACTAGTATTTCGCAGAAGTCTCGTGGGAAGCTCATTTATAAGCACAGTCAAGACATATGACTCGATTCCAACAAAGTAATACTGACAGACCTGAAGCAGATGCAAAGAATTTTCTGGCTTAGCTTGCAGCACCGCCTCTATTTATTTTCAAGACTGTCCTTTGCAACGCTGCCCGATACAGTCCCTGTAACAGTCCACATGCCCAACCCAAAATTTGCTCTGGTACTGAGGTTGCTACTTTTAAGAAACTTTCACCTGTGTTAAAAGTTAGACAAGAATTTATCAGAACAGCAGTTCATTTCAATTTAAGCAACACTTTGGCCTCGTTTTCATTTTTGCCCTAGTTGAAAATATTTGTCATGCTGTCACTTCAAAAAATTTATTTTCATAAAGTTAATGATAAATCAAATTCAGTGGCAAAACACTCCTGTTGCTGGAAATCTGAAACAAACACACACAATGCTGGAGAAAGGGGATAACAAAGTGCGGAGCTGGATGAACACAGCAGGCCAAGCAGCATCTCAGGAGCACAAAAGCTGACGTTTCGGGCCTAGACCCTTCATCAGAGACAGGGATGGGGAGAGGGAACTGGAATAAATAGGGAGAGAGGGGGAGGCGGACCGAAGATGGAGAGAAAAGAAGATAGGTGGAGAGGAGAGTATAGGTGGGGAGGTAGGGAGGGGATAGGTCAGTCCAGGGAAGACAGACAGGTCAGGGAGGTGGGATGAGGTTAGTAGGTAGGAGATGGAGGTGCGGCTTGGGTGGGAGGAAGGGATGGGTGAGAGGAAGAATAGGTTAGGGAAGCAGAGACAGGCTGGGTTGGTTTTGGGATGCAGTGGGGGGAGGGGACGAACTGGGCTGGTTTTGTGATGCAGTGGGTGGAGGGGAAGAACTGGGCTGGTTTTGGGATGCGGTGGGGGAAGGGGAGATTTTGGAGCTGGTGAAGTCCACATTGATACCATTGGGCTGCAGGGTTCCCAAGCGGAATATGAGTTGCTGTTCTTGCAAACTTCGGCTGACATCCTTGTGGCACTGCAGGAGGCCCATGATGGACATGTCATCTGAGGAATGGGAGGGGGAGTTAAAATGGTTCGCGACTGGGAGGTGCAGTTGCTTGTTGCGAACCAAGCGGAGGTGTTCTGCAAAGCGGTCCCCAAGCCTCCGCTTGGTTTCCCCAATGTAGAGGAAGCCACAACGGGTACAATGGATACAATATACCACATTGGCAGATGTGCAGGTGAACATCTGCTTGATATGGAAGGTCATCTTGGGGCCTGGGATGGGGGTGAGGGAGGAGGTGTGGGGGCAAGTGTAGCACTTCCTGCGGTTGCAGGGGAAGGTGCCGGGTGTGGTAGGGCTGGAGGGGAGTGTGGGGCGGACAAGGGAGTCACGGAGAGAGTGGTCTCTCCGGAAAGCAGACAAGGGTGGAGATGGAAAAATGTCTTGGGTGGTGGGGTCGGATTGTAGCTGGCGGAAGCGTCGGAGGATGATACGTTGTATCCGGAGGTTGGTGGTGTGGTATGTGAGAACGAGGGGGACTCTCTGGGGGGCAGTTGTGGTGGGGGTGGAGTGTGAGGGATGAGTTGCGGGAAATGCGGGAGCACGGTCAAAGACGTTCTCGACCACTGTGGGGGAAAAGTTGCGGTCCTTGCATCCTGACGAAACATCAGCTTTTGTCCCCCCACTGCATCCCAAAACCAGCCCAGCCTGTCTCTGCTTCCCTAACCTGTTCTTCCTCTCACCCAACCCTTCCTCCCACCCCAAGCCGCACCTCCATCTCCTACCTACTAACCTCATCCCGCCTCCTTCACCTGTCCGTCTTCCCTGGACTGACCTATCCCCTCCCTACCTCCTCACTTATACTCTCCTCTCCACCTATCTTGTTTCCTCTCTATCTTCAGTCCGCCTCCCCCTCTCTCCCTATTTCTTCCAGTTCCCTCTCCCCATCCCCCTCTCTGATGAAGGGTCTAAGCCCGAAACATCAGCTTTTGTCCTCCTGAGATCCTGCTTGGCCTGCTGTGTTCATCCAGCCTCACATTTTGTTATCTCGGATTCTCCAGCATCTGCAGCTCCCATTATCACCAACGCTGGAGAAACTTCTTTTTGTTATTCATGGGACGCGATGCGGGCAGCATTGGCTGGACCAGCACTTTCTGCCCAGAAGGCAATTAAGAGTCACCCAATCTGTTGTAGATTTAGAGTCACATGGATGTCAGACCAGGTAAGGCTGGCAGATTTCCTTTCCTAAAGGCCATTAGTGAAACAGATTATTTTTCCTGACAATCAACAACAGTTTCCTGGTCATTATTTGATTTGTAATTTCAGATTTTTATTGCATTTAAATACCCCCATCTGTCACAGCAGAATTTGAACCCAGGTCCCCAGAACACTTGGGGTAACATAATGGCTCAGTAGTTAGTATTTCTGCCTCACAATAGCAGGGCCTATCCTCAGTCCCAACCTTGGATGACTGTCTGTGTGGGCATTGCACATTTTCCCCATATCTGTGGGGATTTCTTCCAGGTGCTATGGCTTCCTCCCACAGTCTAAAGATGTGCAGGTTAGGTGGATTGGCCATGCTAAATTGCCCAGTGTCCTGGGATGCCCAGGCTAGGGGGAATTAGCCGTAAAAATTGCAAGAACTGGGTGGGATGCTCATTGGAAGGTTGGTTTGGACTCAATGGGCCAAATGGCCTGCTTCAACACTGTTAGGTTCAAATGATTACCTGGGTCTTTGGATTAATAGCACCACCATGCCCCTTGTCTCTCAGACCTCAATTGAAGAAGAGTAACACATCAAGTTTGTTGACTCAATAAATTAACTCTATTTCTCGATGCTGCTGTCAAATTTAGCAAGATTAATTTTATTTTGTACATTGAAGACAGCAGCTGAGACACCTGGAGAAATGAGAGATGTCTGTGACCCTGATATTTCCTGAAGAAACGTTGCAGGAACAGTTATTGGGCTAAAAAGCATCCATTTCACAATCTCTGTCTGATCAAAAAAGCTCTGTTCAGTAGCTGTTGACTTTTAATTTTGGCTTCCACATGCAAAGGATGAAACATGAGGTAAAATGTTTTCTAGAATAAACATTTCAGTAGAGATGTTTGCATTTTTAATGTTCTGTATATATCTCTGAATCTACAGCTGTACGAGTTCTTGTGTTATGAAGTTATACAGAGGTACTAAATGCCCTCTCATCTTGGCAGGTTTTGTCACAAGAGCTAATTAGGTAGAAGGGTAACAAGGCTGCCATAATGACCTTACCACCTCCCACACATTTAATTCTGCAGCAGGAAAGCTGACGAATGGCCTTTGTCAATTAAGGCCCTTAAGCACTACATAACGCTTATAGTAACTGAACCTACCACTGTTAGTACTAACCGCACAGTGGGAAGGAACATACCCCTGGTAAGGGGATAGAGATAGCTGTTATCTCACAGTCAAAGGTCTAATATTGAGGGACCCATCACTGGGGAGGTGGGCTGCTGGCTGAGATCCAGGCCCCATTTCTACTCCTGCAATTAACACTCTCCCCACAAACCCAGCCCTGCCTGTGGAATTCTCTGCCACAGAAAATACTTGAGCACAAAACATTGAATGTTTTCAAGAAGGAGTTAGATATTGTTCTGAGGGCCAAAGGGATCAACGGAAATGAAGAGAAAGTGGGAATTGAATTGGATGATAGGCCATGATGTTGAGTTCAATAATTTTAGGGCCTGAACTCTCCCATGTCTCTCCCCGCTACCCCACACACCAGACCTTGTTACCACATAGCCTGTTACTTTGTTACCATTACACATCCCCTGTTGTTAGTCACTAGTAGTCCCAATTAACAAATATTCACCCTCCCAGCCTGATTGTTATCAGTCCTTTGCCTGTCCATCTACTCTTCTCTCTCTTTAGGTTCTATCCTATCGTTTGCTCCCTACCCTGTCCCCCACCCTTTTTTCAGCACATAATTTGACATTTTTTCAGCCACCAACAGTTCTGAGGAAGGGTCACTTGACCCGAAACATTAACTCTGTTTTTTCCCTTCACGGATGCTGCCACACCTGCTGAGCTTTTCCAGCAACTTTGTTTTTGTTCCAGTGTTGTCTGAGCCTGGCAAAAGCAGCGGGAAGCAGCAACATGGTCCCTGCAGCAGAACTATTGAAAGGCCTGGAACGCTGTTTGATTAAACAATGAACTGCTGATGCTGGAGATCTGAAACAAACAAAAGCAGCAATTGCTGGAGAAACTCAGCAGGTCTGGCAGTGTCTGTGGACAGAGAAACAGAGTTAAAATTGTGAGTCCAGTGACCCTCCTTTTGAAATTCAAAAAGCATTAACCTTATTTGATTGCAGCTTGGTAAAATGCATGGAACTTTTTTCTGTGCAATCTACCTCAAAGTACGCTTGAGAGTTTTTTGAAGAATGTTTTGATTTAATTTGATTTATTATTGTCACATGTACCAAGACACAGTGAAAAGTATTGTTTTATATGCTATCCAGACTCATCATGCCTTGTACAAGTACATCAGGTAAGCCTCCATTCGGAGCTCCATTCTGCTCGTCTGTTCTCTTTCTCCTGCTTTCTTTGTCCTTCCTTTTTCTTACCCCCTTCTTCTATCTCTCTCTGTAGTAATTCTATTCCCCCTCACACCCCTTTTTAACTACCTACCTAAGGAAGTTGCGAAGGAGCTGGCTTCGTGACTGGAGCCATGTGGCAGGAGCTGTACATACGGGTTGTGTCCTCCAGCGGTGGCGGGTCAGGAGTAGGCTGGCAAGAGAGGGCCGGTGAGACAGCAGTGATGAAATCGAGCCAGTGAGGCAACAGCAGCCAGAGCAAGTTGATGAGGTAGCCAAGAATGGAAGGCTGGCAGCGTCATGGCATGGGCTGAGCAGCCTGGAGCGGGACACTGGCAGGGGGCAGTGTGAGGGATAGAAAGCCTGGAACAGAACTCTGGCGGAGGTATGGAATGGGCTGGAAAACCCTGAACAGAATTGCATTGGTGGAAAGGAAAATTGGACTGTCTTTTTCTTTTCATATTCTAAGTTAATGTGAATCGCATCATGTGTGTACAACAAAGTTGCATACTTTTCACTGTATTTTTACATTGAATACACACGGCGATAAATGATTCAATTTTCTAATAGAAATGCAGAATATAGAGTTATGAGAGGTGTGTTCAGAAGTCTTATAACAGTGGGGAAGAAGCTGCTTTTAATTGGTTGGAACGAGTTTTCAAAATTTATATTGGAGGAGCTTAGAACCAGAATGAGAATTGGGAAAGACACACATTCATTAATTTGAAATGAATATGTACAACAATGCTAGATATCTGAGAGAAATACTTCATAAATTAGTTTCAGTGTCATTATGCATTGAGATTAATCAACTTGTCATGGCTACTGTTTTGCACAGCATTCTATTTTACATCTATGGGTGGAATCTTCCCAAGCATTAAATGATGTAGACATTGGCGAGAAATTTAGGAAATTTGCAGGTAATGGCCAATGAAGAATTTCAACTTCCAGAGCGAAATGGCCCATTTTCCAAAAAAGTGTTGAACAGTGCGTTCGATGCTTGCTAGGCAATTGCAAGAGGTTTATTTATATGTATTAGCATGCATTAATGTCTCAACATTAGCTTATCACCTCTCATTGTTATGTAGTTCCCACGGGCCAGAGAGAAACAAGATGACGACAATTCCCAAAATGTAAGATACAGCAGTTATCTGGGTAAGGGTAACCTGGCCCTGCCCAGCACCAACATCTCAGGGAATGGTCCATGGTGTGTCACCACCCATGCTCATCGCAATTGAACAAGTTATAGCTTTAGGGCACCCTCGTGGACACATCTCCGATCCCATTACAAAACAGTTGTGCACTTTCTTGCCGAACTTTGGTGTGCACTTTCACCCTCATTATAAGAATGCTACGTGTGTAGTATCAGGCACCAATAGTTTCAGCCAGACTGCATCGCAGATATACTCACTTGCTCTTTGTGTGGTCATCAATTTGCACTCACTTGGATGTTCATAGTGTCTCTGCCTTGTTTATTTTTCATCGCATCCCCTCAGCCACAGCTGAAAGGCTCACACTACTTATGCCTCCATTTGCCTTTTAGCACCGACACAGATAGACAGCTTGTCATAGCTGGCACCAGGGATCAGTCAAGAGTGTGGGCATGTTGGTGAATGGCACCATGCACTATTTGCCTGTGAGCAAATAGGTGTGCCGACTTCCCCCTATCAGACATATCTGAACCCACAAGGCACTAGTTAGACCACAGCTGGAATACTGTGAACAGTTTTGGCCCCCCATTCAAGGAAAGATCTATTTACCCAGAGATGGTTCACTAGGTTGGGACATAGTATGGAGGGACTGCCTTAGGAGGTTGAGCAGATTGGGACTGTACTCATTGGGTTTAGAGGAGTGAAAGACAACTCAGTTGAAATATGCAAGATTATTAGAGGACTTGTCAGAGTAGATGTGGAGATAATGTTTTCCCTTGTTGGAGGAAGTCTAGGCCCAGAGGGCATAATCGCGGAATAAGGGGTACACATTTAAGACAGAGATAAGAATGAATTTCTTCACTCAATGGGTAATGAATTTGTTGAATTCTTTAACACAGAGGTTTGTCCAGGCTGAATCATTAAGTAAATTCAAGGCTGAGGTAGACAGATTTTTAACCAGAAAGGGAATGAAAGGTTATGGGGAAAAGACAGGAAAGTGGAGTTGATGATTATTCGATCAGCCATGATTTCATTGAATGGCGGAGCAGATTCGATGGGCTGAATAGCTTACGTCTACACCTATATCTTCTATTTAATTGACACAAACCATGAAGGTCAATGTTGGATGGACAGCACTTGTTGAAGTAGATGGCTGGGCTGTAAAGATGGCACCAGTGCCAGGAATCCTAGGTTTCTGGCAGTACATATACTTCCACCTGGAAGCAGTGGGATGTTGTGGTAACAGGAAGCATTTGTAATGAAGAGAGTTGTGAAGACAGGGGAAGAAGTCTCACTGGGCCTCATGGAGAGAAACCCTGAATGAAACTCGCCAAAATTGACATCCAGCCAATCTCTAGTAAAATTCAGACCTATATCATATTTTAGTTATCAGACTCCTTGTTATAGAAATAGCCACATGGCAGAGCACTCTAACATGAGAAAATATACCATTGCTGATGTGTTTGGCCAAGTCCTTGATAATAATCAGCAAGACAATGGTGGTTTTATGAGGTGGTTTGTGGATGAACAAGCATCTACAAACATGGAAATAAATCAATACTTAATTCCAGAATAACAGAATTATATAGCTCAGAAAGAGGCCCTTTGGCCCATTGTGTCTTTATGGCCCTCAAGCACCTATTGACTCTATGACCATTTTAAAACTTGAGGCCATGTCTTTCCCCCAAGCCCCACATGCCATGCCTTGACAATGACATGGGCTGTTACCACACACAACCCATTGTCACCTACTAACAGCACCCATCAGCAACTATTCATTCCCTCAGATTCTTCTTTGTCTGTCCCACTGTTTTTCTCTCTCTTTGGGCTCTATCTCTACCCGCCATTTACTTTACCCCCTACACCCACCCTACCTTCCGCAATAAGCACCAACATTTTCCTAACCACCATCAGTTCTAAAGAAGGGTCACTAGAACCGAAATGGTAACATTGATTACTCTTCATGTATACTGCAGACCTGCTGATTTTCTCCAGCAGTTCCCATTTTCTGGCATTGTCCTGTAGCCTTGCATATAGTTTCTGATGAACCTGCTCAGTGGTGCTATTATCCAATTCTGGAGTAGTTGGGATTTGAACACACGCCTCCTAGCCCAGAGGTTGGGTACTGCCACTGCTTTTACAAGGACCCTTCTGTATGTTATGGCACTTCAAGTATTCATCAAATACACCTTAGCACTGTAATGGTTCCTACCTCTGCCACGCTTTCAAGCAGTGAGGTCAAGATACTTTCCACCTTCAGCGTGTAAAGATTCTTAAATCCTCTCTGCACCACCTGCCTCTTAACTTAAATCTATGCCCTGGTAGTGGAACCGGGGGAACATTTCTACCTTATCTGTACCCCTCATAATTTTGTATGCCTCAATTAGGCCTGCCATTGGCCTTCTCTGTCTGAAGGAATTTTACCTGCCCCTTCAGAGGAAGCTATTCCTTCATTTCCAGCTTGTCACGAGGCACTGGTTTAATTAGGAAGCCTGACAAATCCTATCATGCTAGATTGAATGTCACTGCTGTAGTTTTGTGCAGAACATCAGCCCCTTTCAGCGCTATGAAATGGAGGTTTACAACTGAATGAATTCACTCTGAGTTTAAAGAGATGACAAAATGCCAACCTGTGATTGAGATGTTGCAACAGATTCTCATTCGATGAGCTTTCCTCTGACAGGCTTTAAGGATATCAGTCCCTTGTTGTCAGATTCCGAGCTTGATCTCTCCATTGAGTCGACATGCTTTTCCATTTCGATGGAATAACATTGGTTGGCAGGGAAAGCTGAAATGAATGAACTAGCAGAGGAAAATAAATGAAATCTATTTGGTGTGGGATTTTAAAAAACCAGGAAGCCCAACATCCTGGAGATGGCATGCACTCTTGCTTCTCTTCAGCTGTTATAGACTTGAGTCTTTCCTCCCAGTTTGCACCTCATCTGTAAGGGCTTTTCTATTCAATTCCACCACTTCTATCATCTCAGTTTCAGTTGCTTATCCCTCTCAATATCCAGAATCACTTAAAGAATTGCAGTTTAGGAAACTGCACACCCCTCCCCCATCCAAGCCAAGGACCTCTCATTCAGTTATCTCTATTCACAGAATCATAACATCATGCAGTACAGAAGGGGCCCTTTGGCCCATCGAGTCTGTACTGTCAAAACAAAACACCAAATACCAAAGTCATAGAGTCGTAGAGTTGTACAGCATGGAACCAGACCCTTCAGTCCAATTCATCTATGCCTACCAGATATCCCAAATAAATCTGGTCCCATTTGCCAGCATTTGGCCCATATCCCTCTAAACCTCCCTATTCAAATACCAATCCAGATGCCTTTTGAATTTTGTAATTGTACCAGTCCCCACCACTTACTCATTCCATGCATGCATCACCCTCTGCATTATAAAGGTTGTCCCTTGGGTCCCTTTTAAATCTTTCCCCTCTCACCTTCAACCTTTGCCCTCTAGTTTTGGACTCTGTTACCCAGGGGAAAACCATTCACTCTATCCATGCCCCTCATGATTTTATAAACTTCTATAAGGTCATCCCTCAGCCTCCGATGCTCCAGGGAAAATAGCACCAGCCTATTCAACCTCCCCCTGTAGCTCAAACCCTCCAACCCTGACAGCGCCTTGTAAATCTGTTTAGAACCCTTTCAAGTCCCACTTTCCAGCACTAGACCCGCACCCTTGAATGTTACAATAGTTCAAAGGCTTATGTAAGTGCTTTTTAAAGCTGGTGAGGTTTCTCTCCTTAACAACACTCCCAGGCAGTGCATGCCAGATGCCCATCACACTCTGGATGGAAAACAATCCTCAATTGCCCTCTAAAACTCCTACATTTACAATGCTGCCCCCTTGTTTTTGAGCATGTGAATGCATTTTACCACTTACTCCCGCTCTACACCTATTGTAACATTTTTAATGACTCAGAGTCAGTCTATTTCTGTGCAGTGTAATCTTATAATTATATCAAGATTGGAGGTCATTCATGTGATACTCAATAAGTACATTAAGAACCTTCAAGAATATTTTCCATTTCCTTTGAGGTGCGACGTAGACATTGCATTAGCAACGGATATAGGGTGCTTTTTATTTTTCATCATAGCTGATTTTCACTTTCACAGAGGTCAGACATAAGTTTCTTGGAAGGATTTCAGCAGTTTTGTCATAGTTATTGACTGCCATCTACTGGTTGGATATTAGAAACCACCAATAGGCATAAAGAGATCAAGGCAGCTTTTGAATCCTATTGATTTTAGCTTTCTCGTACCTTCTCCCACTTTACATTCAGTGGGGGCAGTTGTTCCATCCTCCAAATCACCACATATTTTGTACCATGGTGTGTACAGAAATCATTATGATTTCAACATATTGCATTGATCAGCTCAGCATTTTTGAATGTTAATGGAATTTATATATTACAGTGAAATTGTCGTAAGATCATCTTGATTGGATCTTGGAAGAAGCCTGCAAATTAATTATTACAACACTTTAGAACTGCTACTTTAATCAAGTGGTGGAATTAAATTGTCCTTGGCAGGATATAAGACTGATCTATCACTCCCTCCCTCGCTCCTCACTTCTATTTCACCTTTGCTGCTCTGCACTGTTCCGAATGGTCGTTACAGGTAAATTAAGCAATTCGAAAACACGCCTGATTTACTAGGTGGTGGTTAATAGATGAAAAAACATTACTGGCGATTTGGTGATAGGGAAAACAAAAAAGTTCAATTGTGTGGAAGAGGACTTCTGGATACAGAAAAAGCATTTAAAAAAGAGAAATATAAAGATAAGATTATTATCATGTTAGTGTCCCTGTTACTGCTTGGAGATACTGCATTAAAACTTTATAAATGACGTGCATTTGAGGTGGTTTCCAGAGAGTTAAATATAGTATGACAAATTCTGAGAACAAGAAAAGTAGAATTGTATTCCCAAAACATTTAAAGCTATTGTTTTTCCAACCTCCATTGGCACAGGCATTTTCTAATGAACTAAACACCATTATCAACAATTTTGATGAAAGGAACTTTTTTGACTTTTCCTTTCTGAATCAGTTATCTATTTTCCTTTCCCATCATATTTTTTTGATGCTATGCTTTGTATATCATCAATGTATTGTTTTCCACACTTTGTACGCTCTCTTCATTCTGGGTCTAGTCCTGAACTATAATAGTGAGGAGGTGGGACGATGGGTTTACCAGCTGGGTGACACCTAGGTTGGTGCGTTATGTTGCTGCCTCACAGCACTAGGGACCTTGATCCAATTCCAGCCTTGGGTGTCCATCTGCGTGGAGTTTGCACTTGGGTTTCCTCCCCAAGTCAAAGGTGGCAGGCTGGGCGGATGAACCATGGGGAAATGTTAGGGCAGAGAGATAGGACAGGTCTGGGTTGGAGGGTTGGTGTGGGCTTGATGGGCTAAATGGCCAGCCTCCAGACTGTAGGGAATCTATCTGGGTTGGTTGCCTCCCTAAAGAAGTCACCCAGTTAACTCCACAAAGTCAACTTAAAGCACAAAAGGCAAATATTTATCTACAAATACCCAGCTGGAAAACCAGCTAAAGATAGAACGTGACGAAGTTGTGCTGCACATTAATGTGTTAAAACGTTCATTTGAACTTCCTTTTCTGTCATACAGCAATGGGTTTTTGAGCTTAAATATTGTGTAGAATTTATCCTTTTATTTTCAGAAATGCCATGATGAAACAAAAGACATAAATTGCTACCATTCAGGATTTGTCTTTATTCTATTAAACTCTTCATATTTTCATGTGTGTAAAACACCATATTTTAAAGGCGACAGGCAGTGAGTTCTGTGCCATAAGACCAGAAGGTACAGGAGCGAAATTAGGCCATTCAGCCCATCAAATCTGCTCCAACATCCAGTCATGGCTGATGTGTTTCTCACCCCATCTCCTGCCTTCTCCCTGTTAGCTTTGCTCCCCTTTATCTTCAAGAACCTATTTGTCTCAATGACAGCCAATAACTTAATCTCCACAGGCTTCGGAGGCAATGAGTTCCACAGATTCCACCCCCCTCTGGCTGAAGAAATACCTCTTCATCTCAGTTCCAAAGGGTCATCCCTTCATTCTGAGGCTGTTACCTCAAGTCCTAATCTCTCCTCCTCATGGAAATATTTTCTCCACTTCCACAGTGTCCAAGCCTCTCAGTATTCTGTAAATTTCAATCAGATCTTAACTTTATCCTTCTAAATTTATCAAGTTCAGACATAAAGCCCTCAACTGCTCCTCTTATGACAAGCCCTTCTTCCCTGGGATCATTCTTGTGAACCTTTTCTGGACCCGCTCCAACACCAGCACATCCTTCCTTAGATACAAGGCCCAAAACTGCTCACAATATTCCAGATGTGGTCTGCCCAGAGCCCTTTACAGCCTCAGCAGTACATCTCTGTTCTTGTATTCTAGTGGTCTTGAAATGAATGTTAACATTGCATTTGCCTTCCTAACTGCCAACTGAACCTACATAATAACTTTAAAGTCCTGAACTAGAACTCCCAAGTCCCTTTGTAGTTCAGATTTCTGAAGCCTTTCACCACTTAGAAAATAGTCTGCACCTCTATTATTCCCACCAAAGTGCATAACCTCACACCTTCATTGCAGCAAATGACAAGTCAACTTGCCAGGAGTTCTCTGCCTCCTGCCTCTCTCTTTTTCTTGAATAGAAGGGTGACATTTGCAACTTTCCAGTCTGATAGAGCTCTTTTCTGATTCTAAATAATTTTGGAAAATCCTCTATCTACTATTACATTTGCAATCTCCTTTAAGGCTCTAGGATGAAGCCTATCTGAACCTATAGCCTTGTCAGCCCCCAGCTCCACTAGTAAAACTTTCCTCGTTATTGAGTCATAGAGACAGCGAATGTGTTGCTGTGCAGCTTATCATCCTAAAGGCACTAGTAGCTCTCAAAATCCAGCTTCTCCAAAAGTATTATGAACATTGTATAAGTCAGAAATGAATACTACACAGTCCCTGTGTGACCTTCAAGTTGCAAAACAAAAAACAACACTTGGTATGTTTTTTATAACACAGCAGTGACTACACATCCGTTTTCCCAGCTTACAATCCAAAAAAATCTATGTAGCCTTTATAAGGTTTAAACTCAGAATTCAATAGTCGTTGTTGAAATTGCTGATGAGCCCATGTCAGATATATTGAAGTTAAAAGTAAATTTGATTCGGGACAGGACATACAGATGCTGAGAAAGGCAAAGGTTCAGAAACAGCACAGTTCAAGCTTAAAAGGATGGGATCAACCTTTCTGAAGTAAACTAGCAGAATATGTCCCGTTCTTTCTGTACAAAACTCCTGAAGACACAGTTGAAAAGCTAATACAGAGAGTAAGATGGACATCAAATGCTAATAGAGATAGTAGGAACTGCAGACGCTGGAGAATCTGAGGTAACAAGGTGTAAAGCTGGATGAACACAGCAGACCAAGCTGCATCATAGAATCAGGAAGGCTGATGTTTTGGGCTTACACCCTTCATCAGAAATGCAGGAGAGGAAGGGGGTTCTGAAATAAAAAGGGAGAGAAGGGGAGGCAGACAGAAGATGAACGGAGGAGAAGATAGGTGGAGAGGAGACAGACAGATCAAAGAGGCCGGATGGAGCTAGTAAAAGTGAGTGTACCCCACCTACACTCACCTTTATTGGATCCATCCCCGCCTCTTTAACTTGTCTGTCTCCTCTCTTCTATCCATCTTTGATCCTCCTCCTCTTCTCTCCCTATTTATTTCAGAACCTGCATCCCCTCCCCCATTTCTGATGAAGGGTTTAGGCCCGAAACGTCAGCCTTCCTGATCCGACGATACTGCTTGGTCTGCGGTGTTCATCCAGCTCTACACCTTGTTATGTCAAATGCTAAAAGTCTGCGTCTGTGCTGTGGAGCAAGGAAACGTCGCAGGCACAGGCAGTACCGAGCTTTTCAAAAACAAATGGTTTATCCGTAAACAGAAAGGTCACTTTCAGAAAACATCCCAAAGTAGGACACAGTTGAAAGAAGATAAACAGTTACTCACACAAAGAAAGTATTGAGATAGATCAGCCTGAAATAGAAGAAAAGCAAAAGGCATTCTTGGGGGAAATAGGTGATCCAGATCTAGGTTTTTGGCAAGAAAACATTCCTGTCAATGCACATCTCATTAATGGAGTGAATGTCACTGTTGTGTCGGATCGTATCCCATGGTTGAAGAAATGCTGTTTACAGGCTGCAGCAGGACAACTACATGGTCCAGGGAGTGTGGGATAACACAGTGTGAGGCTGGATGAACACAGCAGGCCCAGCAGCATCTCAGGAGCACAAAAGCTGACGTTTCGGGCCTAGACCCTTCATCAGAGAGGGGGATGGGGAGAGGGTTTTGAAAGAAATAGGGAGAGAGGGGGAGAGGAGAGTATGGGTGGGGAGGTAGGGAGGGGATAGGTCAGTCCAGGGAAGATGGACAGTTCAAGGAGGTGGGATGAGGTGGTAGGTAGGAAATGGAGGTGCAGCTTGAGGTGGGAGGAAGGGATGGGTGAGAGGAAGAACAGGTTAGGGAAGCAGAGACAGGTTGGGCTGGTTTTGGGATGCAGTGGGGGGAGGGGACGAACTGGGCTGGTTTAGGGATGCAGTAGGAGAAGGGGAGATTTTGAAACTGGTGAAGTCCACATTGATACCATTAGGCTGCAGGGTTCCCAAGCAGAATATGAGTTGCTGTTCCTGCAACCTTCGGGTGGCATCATTGTGGCACTGCAGGAGGCCCATGATGGACATGTCATCTAGAGAATGGGAGGGGGAGTGGAAATGGTTTCGCGACTGGGAGGTGCAGTTGTTTGTTGCGAAGCGAGCGGAGGTGTTCTGCAAAGCGGTCCCGAAGCCTCCGCTTGGTTTCCCCAATGTAGAGGAAGCCACACCGGGTACAATGGATACAGTATACCACATTGGCAGATGTGCAGGTGAACATCTGCTTGATATGGAAGGTCATCTTGGGGCCTGGGATGGGGGTGAGGGAGGAGGTGTGGGGGCAAGTGTAGCACTTCCTGCGGTTGCAGGGGAAGGTGCCGGGCGTGGTGGGGTTGGAGGGGAGTGTGGAGCGAACAAGGGAGTCGCGGAGAGAGTGGTCTCTCCGGAAAGCAGATAAGGGTGGGGATGGAAAAATGGCTTGGGTGGCGGGGGTCGCAGCATCTGCAGTTCCCATTATCACTTATTCCAGATAGGTGGAGATGAGTTCGGTGGGGCAGGAGCAGGCAGAGACAATGGGTCGACCAGGGCAGGTGGGTTTGTGGAGTTTGGGAAGGAGATAGAAGTGGGCGGTGTGGGGTTGGGGAACGATGAGGAAGTGTAGCGCTTGAGCACTATGAAAAAACTCTGCAATTCAAGGGGTGTCATTTCGGAGAAAATGTGCACTTTTTTTACTCTTGAATATGAATGCATGTTTTGATCAGTACTTTCTACAAATAGTGGAAGGAGTTGAACAATTCAAAGCCAAGAAACCATTTGGCCAAAGTACAGGCTGTGGGGGAAGAACAGGTTAAATAAATATCAGACACTGAATAACTGGTCAAGGGAGAACTGGGAGCTTTCTTCAGACTTTTTAAGACTGAAGGCAGAAATAGAATAGAAGATAGAAGCCATTGAGATTAGTTGCGTTAGCAAAAGAAATCTGCCTCAGATATTTTGGAGTTAACCTGTCATTTAGTTATTTTAATCAACCTGTTCAGCGATGTTCTAACACATATCAGGAGCAGGTATAAAATGAAACCAAGCCTTCCGGTCCAAAGGTGAGAACACTACCAGCATCCCACAACAGCCCAAGAAATTTGTTTCATCCTGTTAGCAAGATGCAATACCGTGAATATACAGAGCTGGCAGAAATATTTTCCAATCCTATCAACTCTGAAGGCAGTTCAGACTGCAAAAAATCAGCAGGGATTCTGGTCATATGCAAATGATGAGATAGCGAATGTGCAATGTTATCTTTTTGAGCTCATTGATGGATCCCCCACTAATAGAATTCAGGATTTAAAAAAGTGCACATTTTCTCCAAAATGACACCCCTTGAATCATAGAGTTTTTCATTGTGCTCAAGTAGTACACTTCTTCATTGTTCCCCAACCCCACATCGCCCACTTCTATCTCCTTCCCAAACTCCACAAACCCACCTGCCCTGGTCGACCCATTGTCTCTGCCAGCTCCTGCCCACCGAACTCATCTCCACCTATCTGGACTCCATTTTCTCCCCTTTGGTCCAGGAGCTCCCTACCTATGTCCGTGACACCACTCAAGGCCCTCCACTTCCTCCAGAACGTCCAATTCCCTGGCCCTCGACACCTCATTTTCACCATGGACGTCCAGTCCCAATACACCTGCATTCCCCATACAAATGGCCTCAAGGCCCTCCGCTTCTTCCTGTCCCGCAGGCCCGACCAGTCCCCCTCCACCAACACCCTCATCTGCCTAGCCGAACTCGTTCTCACCCTCAACAACCTCTCTTTTGATTTCTCCCACTTCCTACAGACAAAGGGGGTGGCCATGGGTACCCACATGCAGGTTGGTGATCAGGCAATGATGACAGGTTTGAGCCAGGTGTCAGACAATAAGAAGACATGAGTTTCATTCGAGCACTTTATCTGTTATCTTCCCAGGAGAATCATCAGTTTTGGTAACAGAGACCCTGCCAAGCAAGCCGCAATCCTCAAATTCTCAGAGTGAAGAAGTGAACACGATGGGTTTGCCTTTAATGCAATTTCCGTTGACAAATAAAAACTTCCAACCCTCTGAACAATTTAAAGTAAACAGCCAATGCCCTTTACAACAGGTTGAGTGGCATTGAGGGTTGAAGAAAAAAATCTGTTGGCATCCTTTAAAGACATGACACAGGCAAATCCATGGAAACCACCGCTCCGCTGTGATTACCAATGTCAACAGATCTCAATATACTGTCAAGAAGAAATTACCTGGATCAGAGCTCCAGGATTAAACAACTATCATCTGTGAAGAAAATGCATGAGATTAAAGGCTGGTCCGGGTATTACGATTGGGCAGTAGTAGCAATCTGTACCACACACAATTGCATTGCAGAAATTCACCAAAATTCCTTGGACTGCATCTTTCAAACCCATGACTATTTCCTTCTAGAAGGACAAGGGCACTAGATAAGTTGGGAATACCGCCAACTGTAAGTTTCCTTCCGAGCCGTTGACCATCCTGTCCTTGAAATACATCGCTGTTCCTTCATTATCCATGGGTCAAAATCCTGGAATTCCGTCCCTAAGGGCATTGTGGGTCAACCTATAGCAGGTGGGCTGCAGTGATTCAAGAAGGCAACTCATCACCACCTTCTCCAGAGCCAACTAGAAACGGGCAATAATTGCCGGCCAGCCAGTGATACCCATGTCGCACAACTGAATAAAAAAATGTTGAGTGGCAATTCAGAGAGTTTGCGCAAAACGGTGATGTTGGTGATGATGTATTTACATCGCAACCAAATGACCTTCCAGAAGAAGAACATCAATAAGCAACAGCCTGAAGGGATGAACTGGAGGGGAGTGAAGTCAAGACTATGACTATTGTGGATAAAGCGTCAAGTTGAGCACCTTAGAATATAAGCAGTTAATTGCTGTATTCTTCAGTGGAGCTGCCAATGCAGAAATGTCTCATAAGAAACAGAGATTTTTCCTCTTTCACCCTTTTTGCTATTTCCTGTGCTGATCATCCCTTGAAATTGACAGAAAAGTACTGGTGCTTTGCTGGAGTTAATGCTCGGCAAATGTGTTTTGTCAAATCAGGTCCAAATTGCATTCTGTACTGATGCTGCTGTCATTGTCACCTGCTTCCTCATTGCAGGGAGAAAACAATCTGTAATGCCTAGATTGCTGTTTTCAGTAGAATGGTGATTGAAGAGTTTTGGAAAGATTCAATTCATAGAGCATACCTTAAATCTATTTTTGGAGGTTAGATCATTTACGCAGCATGAGGCATCAGCTAGATAATGTCTATGGAAGCGTAGATACTGCTTGTGTGTGTTGAAAATTGTGTGCTTTATAAGCAGCAGTTTTATGAACTGTGTCTCAGAGTCAGGAAATGTTGAAAAACATAATGCTTAAAACAATGTAGCTCAAGAAAAAAAAATCAATTTATAACAAATTGTGCAAAAGTAAGAAGACAGTATGGCAGGGCACTGGAGCCAAATCGAATATTCAGCCTGAAGCGTATGGGGCATCATACATAATTCCCGTGACTTAGACAAGGATATGTACAATAAATGTCCCCGGCTTCACAAACTTGACTTAGGGTTTCAGAGCTGAGTGGTACCTGGAGTTGCAGTGGTGCTTCAGTAAAGCAGAGAACTATATGGAGTGGGAGGTCATGTTCAGAAAGGAGGTTGCCCTGTAGTTTAGAGGAACGCAGGCTGATAGGGAATGGGTGGCCATCTGACTCAAAGAGTCAGCAGCATAGAACAGGAGTCCCCAGCCATCTCACTAACTGGGTTTCCATTCTGGACACTGATAATGTCCATAGTTCTCTGAGAAATGCAGCAAGGGCCAAGCACATGGCAGCACAGATGAGCAAGATGAGAGCGGGACCCATAGTTTCATTTTCATATCTATTAAAGGATGTGGCCTTCAATGGCTGGGCCAACATTTATTGCCCATCCCCAACTGCCCTGGAGAAAGAGGTTGAGATCTGCCACCTTGAATAATTACATTTTGTGCACTATAGTATACCTATAATGCCATTAGGGATTGAACAAATGAAAACATACAGCACAGGAAACAGGCCCTTTGCCTCTTCAAGCCTGTCCCGACCATCATGCCCTAATTAATCTAAAAACAAACTTTCCATTTTTAATCTACATCCCTCTATTCCCTGCCTATTCATGTACGCGTCTCGGAGCCTCTTTGAAGACCTTTAATGTTCCCACTTCCACCACCTCTGATAGTACATACCAGGCTGCTACCACTTTCTGCAGGAAAACCTTCCCTCGCACATCTCCCTTAAACTTGCATCCTCTGGCCTTATAATTGAAACTACAACCCTGGGAAAAAGCCTCTGACTATCCACCCTATCTATGCCTCTGATAATTTTGTAGACCTCTGTCAGGTCTCCACTCAGCCACCATCTTTCCAGTGAAAACAATCATAGTCTTTTTAATCTTTCCTCATAGCCAATGCCCTGGAGACTGGGCAACATTCTGGTGAATCTTCTCTGTAGTCTAAATTGAGTTCTAGAGTTTTGACCCAGTGCGTGTCGAGTTTCACTAAGTGATAAAAGGTTGAAAGGATGAACACCAGGTGTTGCACAACAAAAATGATGGCACCAGAGATAGTAATAACTGCAGATGGTGGAGAATCTGAGATAACAAGGTTTAGAGCTGGGTGAACACAGCAGGCCAAGCAGCATCAGAGGAGCAGGAAAGCTGACATTTCAGGCCTAGACCCTTCTTCAGTTGGTGATGGCACTGGATGCTGCTAGTATCTTCCTGTAAGTAGAAAAAAGTCAACACACTTAAAACTGATCACAAAGGCCATGTTGATTGAATTGACAAGTACATTCTTAGCCCCGGCAGAATTGCCTGCCAGGGCTAAGAAGGCAAATCTAATTGAATCAAAAACACAGCATTTGGTCTGAATAGATATACAGGAGAAACCAGGTGCTCCAAGCAGCAGGACATTAGAATTCGTTCGCATTAAGTTCTAGTTAAAGCAGCTCAAACATGAAAAGGGGATGAAGCAGTCTGAAACACAAAAGCAAGCAAAGCTTCAAAAACCTGAACTTCAGAGAAAAGAGAAAGAAATGTTAGGAAATTAGGTTTGGTATTGCAGAGGGAAAGAGAAGGGAGGTGCAAGAAAGAGCACAAATATGTTTGAAATGATGCAATTTGCCAAAGAGGCTTCAGATGCTGATGAACACTTCAGTAGGGAAATTTCTAGTCATAATTTAAAATCCAGTCAGGAAATGCTTACATTTGTAGAAGCTCTACCAAAATTTGATGAAAAGATGTGGAGACATTCTTTATATCATTTTGAGAAAACAGCAAACCAGGCAAAGTGGCTGAAGATAAACTGCAGAAGCCTATGAAAAGAAAGATGACAGAAAAGGCACAGAAAATCTATATTTCACTGTCAGAGGATATTTATGTCATTACAAGCAGGCTATTCTCTGTCCATCGGAGTTATTGCCGAAGCATGCAGGTAAAAGTTTAGAAATTTAAATAAATAGCTTGGACAATCCTAGATTGAATCTAAAAGGATCAAGTTAAGTATTTTTGACAGATGTGATATAATGCATAAAGCTCTCAGGGAGATCACAACTGAAGACCAAAGATTTGCATCTGTTAGATAGGAACAAGAATGGCTGACAATTTTGAGACAGCCCACAGGACTAAACTTTTTACTTCCATTAGCCTCAAGAAAGATAAAGAATGGGAGAAAAAGAAGGAAAGTGGCGAAGGTGAAGGAATATCTCAGTTCTCTTCCTTAGTTCATAAAGGAAGGTGCTGAGGGTGGAGGTGAAAATCAAAGGTGTAAGTGTTTCTATTGTAAAGAAGGGGAATTTGTTATTCAGAATTGTTAGTTGTGGGAGAACAGTGGCTCAGTGGCTAGCACTGCTACCTCACAGCGCCAGGGACCCGGGTTTGATTCCAGCCTCGAGTGCCTGGAGTTTGCACGTTTTTCCTGTGTCTGCAAGGGTTTCCTCCAAGTACTCTGGCTTCTTACCCACAGATGTGCAGGTGAGGTGGATTGCCTAAGCTAAAGTGTCTGCAGTGTCCAGGAATGTGTAAATTAGATGGGTTAACCACTAGATATGCAGAGTTACTGGGGTAAAATAAGTGTGTGGGTCTGGGTGGGATACTGTTTGCAGGGTCAGTGTGGACTTGATTGGCCAAATGTCCTGCTTCCACACTGTAGGGATTCTATAACACAGTGGAGATTGAAAGAATGAGCCCAAAAAGAGAACTCAAAAGGAAAATACCGCAGATCAATTTGTAGCTTTAAGTAGAAACTGAGCTAGACTCATCATATAAACATAGTGGCTGCAAAAGCAGGTCAGAGGTTGGGAATACTGAAGCAAGTAACTCACCTCTTAACTCCCCAAAGCCTGTCCACCATCCATAAGGCACAAGTTAGAAGTGTGATGGAATACTTGGCACTTATCTGGATAGATGCCAAGGCTCTATGAGAATAGAATGAAGTTCTGTAAATTGTGCCATTCATGTCAGTTAGTAGGGAAACCATTTTTCAAACTGGTACCTTTATTACACACACCTGTTTTTGAAGGACCATTCAGTCAGGCATTTGTAGGGCTATTACCAAAAATGAAAGCAGGAATGATATATCTGT